>NW_004567170.1:488488-495809 GCF_000260355.1 Condylura cristata | reverse complement strand
CCCCCCGCACGGGGCAACCAGTCAGGGGCGTCCCTGCAGGACTTCGTGCTGCTGGGGTTCGCGGGTGGTGTGCACACACAGGCCCTGCTCTTCGCCCTGTTCCTGGGCCTCTATGTGGCGACCGTGCTGGGCAACCTCACCATGATCGTGGTCATCACGCTGGACGCCCGCCTGCACTCGCCCATGTACTTCTTCCTCAAGAACCTGTCCTTCGTGGACCTGTGCTACTCGTCCGTCATCGCCCCCAACGCCCTGGCCAACTTCTTCTCCCCCTCCAAGACCATCACCTTCATGGGCTGTGCCACCCAGTTCTTCCTCTTCTCTCTGTTTGGCACCACGGAGGCGTTCCTGCTGGCCGTGATGGCCTACGACCGCTTCATGGCCATCTGCCGGCCCCTGCGTTACCCCGTCACCATGTGCCCGTCGGCCTGTGCCCGCCTGGTGCTGGGCACCTACTGCGGGGGCTGCATCAACACCCTGGTGCAGACCAGTTTCACGTTCACGCTGCCCTTCTGCGGCTCCCGCCGCGTCGACCACTTCTTCTGTGACGTGCCCCCGCTGCTCCCGCTGGCCTGCGCCGACACCACCCTCAACCAGCTGGTCATGTTCGGCGTCTGCGGCCTCATCATCGTGGGCACCTCCCTCGTGGTCCTCGTGTCCTACGGCTACATCGCGGGCACCATCCTGCGCGTGCACTCGGGCGCCGCGAGGCACAAGGTCTTCTCTACCTGCGGCTCGCACATGACGGCCGTCTGCCTCTTCTACGGCACCGTGTTCGTCATGTACGCGCAGCCCGGCGCCGTGGCGTCCATGGAGCAGGGCAAGGTGGTCTCGGTCTTCTACACGCTGGTCATCCCCATGCTCAACCCGCTCATCTACAGCCTGCGCAACAAGGACGTGAAGGAGGCCCTGCGGCGGCTGGGCCAGAGACCCGCGGCCGGTGAGCTGGGCGGCACCCGGCGGGCGGGGCCGCGGGGTCGCCAGTGAGGACCGAGGGCCCTCTGCTGTCGGTCACCCTGCCTGTCCTGCGGGGACGCACATCGTGCAATCAGGGGTGGTCATCGCCAGCAAGGCCGCCGGGTGTTGCCAGGAGCAGAGCACGGCCTGAGGGCAGAGGTGGCGGGGAGCCACGGCCCAGGGGTGTGGGTGTCCCCACCACCACAGAACACCTGGAAGGGTGCCGGCAGGTGCCGCCCTGACCCCCAGATGTGACCCGGCCCCGCAGCCCGGGACAGTGCGCAGAGGCGCTGCCGGCTCAGCCCCTGCCCGCTGCCCCTTGCATCTGCTTCCTGTCCGTGGTGCTGACCGCCGGGCTGCCGAGAGCCCACTCCTGCTCCAGAGGCCCCGCTGGCCCGGCCTGGTTCCCCTTGGGCCCCCTGGGCTCCCCCCCACCAGGGCCCAATGTCCAGCCCAGGGCCCTCAGACCTGGAGGCGCCTGTCCAGCCCACGAGGGCCTTCGGGCACATCCAGGCATTGTCTGCGATGCCCCAGGACCCAGCCAGGCCCTGGGGTCCCCGCCACCCCCCACTGGCTCATGGCACCTTGGGGGCAGGGGGGTCCCACAGCGCCTGCCTGGCCCACCCGGCTTGTCGCCCCCGCCCACCCCGCCCTCTCCTGCTTCCCTCTACCTGAGCGTGGGGACACCCCTGCGCCCTCTTAATCCAGTTTCAGAGGGAAAACCACTCCCCCAGCTGTGGGCCCCGTGTGCTCTCCGGCCGGCGGGGGCGGCCGCCGCACACTTCATGTGCTCAGGAGCAAGTCAGGAGATCCGACGAGAGAAAAATCTTCCAGGTGCTTGTGGGAGAAAGGTTTCCCCACGAGCCCGGCCCCTGCGCACTCCGGGCCCAGCCTGCCACGCAACGGCCCCACCAGGCCCGCGACCCACTCACCCTGAGGCCCAGCCGTAGCCCTGACCCCGGCCCCCTGCGGGCTTGGCCTGGCCAACGTCTGCACAGCTGGCCCGGCTCCCCGGGCCGCTTGGAGGGTGGCCGGACTCCTCCCAGGCCCAGGCCGTGTCGTGGGTGGGACCCTGTTCCGTCCCGACCGTCGGTCTTCACCGTGGCGAAGGGCATGTTCTGCTGGGACTAAGCAGAGCGTCCAGTCAGCGGCGAGTCCAGTGAGACCCTCCAGCCCGTCAGCCCGTGAAGCTGGACTCTGCCCTCAGCCACTCCTGACTCCGACCCCCGGGCCCCCCCACACTGCCTCTGGGTTTAACGCCTCAGGCCCTCGTGCCCCTGCAGTCACGGGCGTCGCCGCCCCTGCTCCTGGCCAGCCCCTGCCTGGCCGTGCTCCCCACGGTGGGGGGGGCCATGCCCCGCACCCACCACCACAGGAGTGCCGTCCGGAGCGCCAGGGGCTGTGTCTGCAGCTCTCGGCCACTGTGCGACGCCCCGGATGGGGGCTCTCCGGGATGCGCCCCACTTTAGTCTGAAGGGCACCCCCGAGCTGTCGTTAACAGAGGCTGTGCCCCAGGACAAACGTGTCCCCGCTTCTCAAGAAGTGGCAATCCCCATGGAAATCCCAGTATTATTTTGAGTAAAACTCCCGAGCCGGTCAGCGAGGGTCTCTGCTGTGCCGCCCGGGGCGTGCGGGCGCCCGCGGGCTGCCCCAGCCCCCCGCCCGTGCCCGCCAGGCTGGGCTCCGCTCTCCCCTCATCGTTCTCTGCTGTGTTGGGAACGGGAAGATCACGTTAGAGGAGGCTCTACCAGACGGGCTGTCCGCTTCCCCACTGGGCCATGGACCGCGTGAGCTGGGGGCCCTGGCGCGAGGAGAGAGCTCCCAGCAGACATGGGCGCAGACAGCTCCTCCCAGCTCGGAGACTGAGTCACTGCTTCTTCGACGGACCTCTCAACGGCAGATGCTGTAGACTGATCCGCTCTCATCTGGCTACTCTTCCTTTTGCTCCTCTGCCTTTGCAGACACTGCCAAGAAATCATCATCAAATCCAAGGTCTTGAAGCTTTTCTTACATCTGTCTTCCTCCGGGTTTAATAGGTTTAGGACGAATGTTTAGACCTTAACCACTTTGTGTTACTTTTTATAGATAACTTAAGGTAAGATCCTGCTTCATCTTCTGCCTGCTGATAGCCGGTGTCCCACCCCCACTCCTGAAAACGCCGTCGTTACCCCGGGAGTACTCCAGGCACCTTTGCCAAAGAGCATTTGACTGCTTCGAGTTCATTCCTGGGCTTCTCGTCTATTCCATTGATCGACTTATCTGTGGTTATGTAGCACCACACCCTTTGAATTACTGTAGCTTTGTAATGTGTCTTGAAACCAGGAAATGTGATGCATAATTCAGTTCTTTCTAGTGGTTGTTGGTGTCCCTGGAGAGCCCATGTGAATGTTAGGATGTAGTTTAGATATATTGAAAAATATCCTTAATTATATTTAGATAAAAAAAAAAGTGTATCTAAATAGGCTCAGGGGCGGTGAGAGGCTTCACCAGAGACAGAGTGGGGAGCAGAACAGGCAGATCAACGAAGTCCACTGCTGAGGGGAGCAGCGGGCGGGTCAGGAGAGGTCTGCCGCGCCCTGGGGTCACCTCGGGGGCAGGCGGGAATCGAACTCATGCGGAAGCGGCTTTAGATTCTCAGTGCTGTGCGTTAACCCGCTGCGCCACCAGGGAGGGCCTAGATATACTTTTTTACTAAAAATAACATCGGGATTTGGATTGGGATAGATTTGGATCTTTGATCACTTTGGGCAGTACTGACATCCTCCAGCCCCGTGGATGCGAATCTTTCCGTGGATGGACGTTACCTTAAGTCCCGTCAGCAGTGCTTTGTGGTTCTCAGAGTACACTTTTGTCTCCTTGGTTAACTTCAGTCCTTAGATTTTATACCCTGATAGTAAAAGAATTGCTCTGTGTGTTTCCTATTTTGGTCTATGTTTTTGGAGTATAGGAATAACTGGCTTTAATGTGTGATGTGTGTGTACTGCCCCTTGGCTATTTATCCTTTGGTTAATCTGACTTTCAGTTGGTTGTTTATAAGATCATAAAAGAGCTGGTATCAGCTGAGGTATTTCCTCTGCCTTTCGTTTGCCTGCTGGCCCAGTTGCCCTGACTACCATCTCCACACTGTATTGGCCAGACGGTGGGCAATCCTCGCCTTTTTCTTCATCTGGGAGGAGCACTCCCCAGCTCTCCCCTGGAGCAGGATGGCAGCAGACCAGTGATGTTGGCAATCTCCTATTCCTATTTTTCCAAGAGCGTTTCCAAACAGGCAGTGTACTTCCTATTATTACTGCCTTTCTGCATTGCGACTGTCGTGGTTGCGCGCGCGTGGCCTCGTGGCACAGGGTCAGCAGCGGCCACGGCTGCAGCACGCGCTTCCACGCATGTGCACTCCTGCCGGCCCGCCCTCCGTCTGTCCTCTCGCTGCTCAGACGCGTCCCTTCTGTTAGTGTCCCCAAACGAGGCACGATAAAAGCTGCCATCAAAAGGGTTTTAAGAAGAGACAACAGGCTTGCATCAACTTCAGCCCATTTCACAGGGAAAAAGCCTTAATTTTTCACATAGAATTTAGCCCCTCCCGGCCCCAGGGAGGTCGAGGCTGTCCCTTTGGCTGGACAGACGCCGCCGCCCCACATGGCCGTGCCTCCGCCCGCCCACATGGCCAGGGCAGCGCCTGCGGGCGTGGCTGCCGGCAGGAGCAAGTTCAGGCTGCTGGGCCCAGACAGAGAAACAGTGGCTCTGGGTCACGTGGCTCCACTTGAGGCCAAGAGCCCCCAGGACACCTGCTGTTGGGCCAAGGACGAGAAGGACGAGGAAACGGGGCCGGAACTTGGGCAGGCACCACTGTCCCAGTCGCGGGGGGGGAGGGGCCGTTCACACTCGTGTCGCGTTGTTCTGTGTCATGAGGCCGTGGCCACTCCCAGAGTTCACCCGACGCAGATCTGGGGACCGAGCAGCCGCCCGCCCCTGGGGGCTCACACCCGCCCTTCTCCCCAGAGTTAGTCGCGGCTGCAACCGCAGCCACTGCTGTGGATGGTCCACAAGCGTCACGCAGGTGAGGCTCTGGCCCCAGGCCTGCTCACGCACGCCAAAGACCGTCCTCCGACTTCCAGAAAAGAAGGCAGAGGTGTCTGACGCGTCAGGCTTCTAGTAACCGAAGCAGGAGTATGCCAAGTCGCTGACAGAATAAAAAATTAAAACTCCAGGGCCTGAAAACACTTTCACGAGTGACTGACATGCCGGGGCCAGTAGGAGACTCTGAGGGAACTCGGGTGACGCAGCACCGCAGTGGAGCTGAGGGAGAGATGACGCCCCCTTTCCCTCCCTTCACAGAGAGAGATGGAGCCCCCCACCTCCCACAACCCACCCCACCGCACTGAGGGAGGGATGGTTCCCCCTTCCCAGCTGAGGGAGAGATGGCCCCCCATTGAGGGAGGTGAGGGAGGACAGGTCCCCCATTTTCCCTACCCACCCCCCCGCTGAGGGAGAGATGCCCCCACTGAGGGGGGAACTGGCCCCCTGCGTCCCCACATGGCCAAGTGTAAGCACGGCCGGGACACGGCTCTTCCCCGCCACAGGATTCACAGACAGAGGCCGGAGACCGGCCGAGGGACAGCTGGCCACGCAGGGGCAAAACCACAGAAAGGGGCGGGGCGGCAGACAGAGGCCCCGCTGGCTGCGCCCAGGAAGCCTCCGGGTTCGGGTCCCGCGGGAAGCCTCAGTGTGCCGGACCCCAGTGGACCGGGCCGCTGTCCGCGGGCCTCACCGGCGTCTTTCTGAGGGTCAGTGGTGCCGCAGACGCACGCAGAGGGCCGACAGTGGGCTTGTTCGCAAAAGGGGAAAGGGGCAACGGGGAGAGAACGAGGCGCCTGGACACCTTACGCCGGCAGCCCCGGCCGCGCGGCCCCGAGAGCCGCTGCCCGCGTGAGAGAGGCCGCGGCCGACGGCCCCCTGCGCCCCGAGCCCCAGATGCTGCTCCGCTGCGCCCTGGGGTCGCCCGGGTCTCTCCCGGGGCTGCGGGGGGCGGCGGGGGGCTGCAGCTTCAGTCGCTGGAGCAGGGAGCAGTCCGTCTCCGCGGGGTGCCTTGGGACGTCCCCCTCCCTAACACTGGGGACTCTGAAAGCAGAGCTGCGAGGACGCCCACGGGGTGCCGGCGCACAGAGGAGCCAGGGCGCAGACCAGCACCCCGCCCCTGCCCCCCACCGTGTTCCCAGGGGCCCGCCCGCACCCCTCAGGCAGGCAGCAGAAAGCGCTGGCCTGGGGTCCTCCCTGGGCCTTTCCATGTGATTTGGGACAAAGTTTCATGCTTAAAACTACGTTACTGCAATAGCTAAAATCTGGGAGAACCAGGGGAGGGCAGCCGAGGCCCTGCACACCGATGCTGACTGAGGAGGCCGTTTCTGTTTGTAGGGAGAGGCTCTCCCCGGATGCCACAGCGCACCCCCACGTCACCAGGTGGCGCAGGAGCGAGGTGGCCCCGGGCAGGCAGACCGGTGGAGGCCGTGGCTCTGCCCACGGGGACAGACAGCCGTCCCAGCGCCCTCCACCGTCTCCGGACACGAGTTAGCTCGAGTCAGCTCACAGCAGGTGTCTCTCCCACGGTTCTGAGGCCCGGAGGCCCACACCAAGTCAGGGCCAGCAAGGCTCTGGCGGAGAGTCATCCTCGCCGCTGCCCGCAGCCCCTCCCGGCCCACCTGGCTGGCGGCTGCAGTCTCGAGCCCAGCCAGGCCCTGCCAGCTTCTCACGTCCTGTCCTCCTTTCACGGCGCTCCGGGCCCTGGCTGGTGCCCCGGGTCCCTGGCTGGGGTGTCATCCCTCGGAAAGGTCCCAGCAGGTAACAAGTCTGGCGAGAGGCTCCTTCCACCCTGGTCACATCCACGCATGCCAAGGTGACCCATCTTCTGCACAGAGGTCTGGGCCTGCTGACACCACCTATCACCTGCTGCACGTGTTTATTCCACCCTGACAGGCCCAACCAGCATCCGCCATGACACAGGGCCAAGCAGCGTCCACCCTGACAGAGGACCAACCAGCATCCATCCTGACAGGGCAAACCAGCGTCCACTCTGACACAGGACCAACCATTGTCCACCCAGACACAGGACCAACCAGTGTCCACCCTAACAGGGCCAAGCAGCATCCACCCTGACATAGGACCAACCAATGTCCATGCTGACACAGGACCAACTAGTGTCCACAATGACACAGGGCCAACCAGTGTCCTCCCTGGCACAGCACCAACCAGCGTCCACCCTGACAGGGCCATCAGTGTCCACCCTGACACAGGACCAACCAATGTCCACCCTGTCACAGGACCAACAGTTTCCTCCAGACACAGGACCAACCAATGTCCACCCTGTCACAGG
>NW_004567170.1:485801-488388 GCF_000260355.1 Condylura cristata | reverse complement strand
GACACAGGACCAACCAATGTCCACCCTGTCACAGGACCAACAGTTTCCTCCAGACACAGGACCAACCAATGTCCACCCTGTCACAGGGTCAACCAGCGTCCACCCTTTCACAGGGCCAACCAGGGTCCACCCTGACATGACCAACCAGCGTCCACCTTGACAGGGCCATCAGCTTCCACCCTGACACAGGACCAACAGTTTCCCCCAGAGTTTCCCCCAGACACAGAGCCAACCAGCATCCACCCTGTGACAGGACCAAACAGCGTCCACCCTGACAGAGCCATCAGCGTCCACCCTGACAGGGCCAACCGGCGTCCACCCTGTCACAGGGCCAACCAGCGTCCACCCTGTCACAGGGCCAACCAGCATCCGCCCTGGCACTGGACCAACCAGCGTCCACCCTGTCACAGGGCCAACCAGTGTCCACCCTGTCACAGGGCCAACCAGTGTCCGCCCTGGCACAGGACCAACCAGCGTCCACCCTGACAGGGCCATCAGCGTCCACTCTGGCCCAGGTGCCAGGAGCCGGCCCCCGCTGCTGGAAGGCCACTCGGGGCAGAGAGGCCAGGGCGGTGCGTGGCTCATGGGCTTGTCACCTGTGGCACTGGCCTTCACTGGTTCCACACGGGGCAGTGCTCGCCCCGTACTGGTGTGGCTGGTCACGCAGTGTCCCTTGCCTTGACCCTCCCATGCCGCGGTAGCTGCAGCAGCATCTGCCGGCTCTGGCCGGCACCTCTGATGCTCGCACTCTTCAACGTCACTTCAAACGTGCGTGGCCACAGGGTACCGGCATGGACACGGCGCCGTTCTCCTCAACGGCTGCCATTTCTGGGCCACTGGAGTCCAGTGGTCAGGGGGAGGCGTGAAGGCCACACGGGGTGGGGACGGGACAGCAGGGCCACTGTGCCCCTCGGTGGGGGGACGCGGGCAGGGGGAGGGCGGAGGGCGGAGGGCAGCCAGGGCCGCACCCCTGCCGTGCTCGGCCCGCCCCAAGGTGCATGGGTCCTTCCAAGTTGCTCCCGGGGAGCGCTCCAGCTGTCCCTGGGGGACCGGCCTCCTGCCGCCCTGTTAGGCCGAGGGGAGGTGGGGACCTGGCCACAGGCCGGCCGTGTCCCTGCGCAGCGCCGGAGCCAATCCTCCCCTAATTGGCCCTCGGAGGCCGATCCCCACAGTGGATGACTTCCCAACGCGGTGACCGACTCAGTGCTCACCGCGCCGCGGCCGAGCGAGGACAGGTGAGCGCCGGCCCAGCTGCTCCCTGACACTGTGGCCGCAGGGCCAGGCGGACCCTCGGGGGCCAGTGTCCGGGCCGCCGGCCTGATCAGGGCACGGGAGCCGGCAGCAAGCGCGGTGCCAGTGTCGGGAGCCACAGCGGGAAGGTGAGGCCGCGCTGCGGGGCAGCCTGGGGCCTGGGGGCCGAGGGAGGCAGGGCTGGCCACTGGGCCCAGGCCCCTCACCGCCACGGGCCCTGCAGCTGCCCACCCCGCCTTCTGCGCTGTCAGTGGTGCAGCGCCTGGACTGAGACCACCACTGCTCGGGCACCACAGGGCAGACCGTCCTGGGCTCAGCCCATGTCCAGCTGCCCAGGGCCTGGGCTACCTGCTCCTGCCCTTCCGGGGAGGGTGTGGCCTGAGGAGCGGCAGGGACAGTCACCAGCGACTGCCCACTTTGTGCAGGGCCGGGGAGACAGGCATGGGCCCCTCCCCACGCTGCCCACGGGCTGTGTCTGCGCACCTCTGCCCACAATCTCTGCCCGGAGCCACCTCCTCTGTGCAGGGCCTTCGGTGTGCGGGGGGACCCTGCCTCTCCCTCACCGCAGCTGGGCCTTCCACCACCCTCTCTGGAGACTCCAGGGGACCCCAACCCAAGACACCACCCAGCCAGCGCACAACACGAGCAAGGAGGGGCAGAGGAGCCCAGAGGGCAAGCTGCATGCTTGGTATCAGTCAAGGGGTGCAGCCAGAGTCCATGGGAAGTGGGGAGCAAACTGGTGCCCAGGCCACGGAGGCATGCCTGGGTGACGCCACGCAGCGTGTCCTACGAGCGCAGAACAGCTGCCACACCAAGGGAGTCCCCAAACTCTGTGGAAAGGGACCCACATAAGGGGGCCCACCTAGTTCAGACCCCGAGACCTGTTGATGGGGCCCACGGCGGGCAGGGGACCAGGAGGACAGACGAACAGGCCCACTCAGCCCGGTCAGACTGGCCACGCCCAGCCTGGCTTCAGCCCTCACCTGCCCCAGGCCGGTCAGCAGGACACAGCAAACATGTTTCTGCGTGAATCGGTGACTGGCTCAGACAGGCACAGTGGGGCGCCCAGGAGGGGACCCCAGAGGGCAGGCGGGCACTGTGGTCTCCCAGGCAGGCCCACCTGCACCCCGGCCACCGTCCAGGCCCCCCAGGCCCCAGCCCAGGCGAGATCAGTGACCGGGAAATGTCCTTGCAGGTGCTGCCACTCACCCGGAAGGGGACTGCAGGGCTGGCCTGGGGGCAGCGGGCAGCAGGCGCTCTGCTCCTGGGCCTGAGACCCTCCCGCCCTCCCGCTGCCCAACCCGTTCCCGGCCCCGCTGCCCGCTTGGGTCATGGG
>NW_004567170.1:484091-484736 GCF_000260355.1 Condylura cristata | reverse complement strand
CTGCCTGTCCTGCGGGGACGCACATCGTGCAATCAGGGGTGGTCATCGCCAGCAAGGCCGCCGGGTGTTGCCAGGAGCAGAGCACAGCCTGAGGGCAGAGGTGGCGGGGAGCCACAGAGTGCTGAGTGGGGGAGCCCAGCCTTACTTCTGCGGTGAAGGTAAGAAGTATGGATCTGGGGGCTCACCCTGGCTTCTAACCTGCAGTGTGGGTGACACCACCAAGAGCACATGATGGGGTCCCCACAGATGCCACCCTGGCCCCCAGATGTGACCTGCCTCCCCGCCACCCTGGGGCAGTGCGCAGAGGCGCTGCCTGCTCAGTCCCCACCGACTGCCCCTTGCATCTGCCTCCTGTCCATGGTGTTGACCACGCGGACTGTCAAGAGCTGCTCCCTGCTTGAGGCCCCGGGCAACCTGGCCCTGTTCGCTCATGGCCTCCAACAGGTGCCCAGCCCTGCCAATGCCCAAATCCCAAATCCGGGACCTTCAGCCGGCTGGTGACCATCCTGCCACAGGAGGTACAGAGGTTGCTGTTTGTCCAGTGGGCTCATTATCAAAAGTCACCTGACCATACCCAATAGGTCACTTGCAGACTCCCTCTTCCATTCCACTGGTCAAGCAGCCTGTCTTTATCCCACTGCCATG
>NW_004567170.1:473365-482243 GCF_000260355.1 Condylura cristata | reverse complement strand
GGGCGGATGTGCGGTCCTGGGGGCGATAGGAGGCAGTGCCCACAGGGACGCCGCCCGCAGGGTCACTTTGCGGGGCGCGGCACCCTCTGGTCCTGCCGGAGGTACGGGAGAAGGCGGGCAGGCCCACAGACTGCTGGACAGACGCAGGACAAAGCCGACGCTGCCAACTGCGCCGACCTCCCGGTGGCCCGGCCTGGCTGGCATGTCCTCGGCTCCCGGCCCTTCGGCGCCTGCACACCTGTGTCTGTGTCCTCCTGGTCCCTGTCAGGCAGTGGCCTCGCCCATTGCTCTGGCAAGATCCTGTGTCCGATAGGCTCACGGCCGTGGACGGGCCTTCGGGGAGTCTCTCCCCGCAGGGCCGTGGTCAGGCTCCGGAGAGGCTCCCTCCGCGGTCACCCACCTCGTGCTCTGACGCCGGCAGGCCCATTTGGCTACATTCTGAGTCAGACCCAAGCTGTGACCCTCAGTTTACCTGTGGTCACACCCCTGGGAGGGGCTGGGGAGCGTCCCTCCTGGCTGCGCGTGAGCGAGACCCTCTGTGGTGTCTGCGTCCGCGTCTCGGCCCGCGCAAGTTCTCTGCTGGTCGAACAACTCGCGTGTCTTGCTGGTGGAACACTTCATTGTGAGGAGTCTCTTCAAGTAAATGCCTGTCGATGCCTGTCTCCTCACACACCGGCTCACTGAGTATGACTTGACCCACATCCTCTCTCTAGAATGTTCACAGTGGTCATGACGCGTGCCCGTGCTCAGTGGCCGCTCAGGCTGCGGTGATGCCCGAGGGCCTGGTGCCTGAGCGACGCGCCGCCCAGGAGCAGGAGCGGCAGCAGCGTGTCTTGGGCTGGCCTCACGCGCTGGCCCCAGTGTCCCGGCGCAGGGTTTCGTCATCTCGCTTTGGCCCTATTTGCCCTAAGCAGACACAGCCCACTGCCGGCCCAGCCAGCCCACAGCCGCGGAAAGACTGAGGGCTCAGCCCCGCCCCCACAGCACGACGGTGAGATAGAAGATAAAAACGAGCCCCGAAGAAAGCTGGGGACCATCAGTTCGGGAGACACATGCCCACGGGGAGCGGCGCGGGGAGAGGCTCCTTTGCTCGTGGCAGCAGGGCCCAGGGCTGTCGGCTACGATGGGAAGCCTGTTTCGCTGGGATGCCTCGGAGGGGCCCACGGGGAGGGGCCCACGGGGGGGCACTCAAGGACGGTCACCTCAGCAGTGTCGGGGCAGGAGCCGCCCCCCGGGCAGCGTGACGCTGCAGAAATCCACCAAGGAACATGCCAGGGGAGACGCCCGGCGCCCCTGCCCCCATGAGGTGGCGTCTTCATCTGTCAGTGTGGCCCTCAGAACCCAGGCGGACACTGCCGGCTTGCGCCTGTGCCTGGACACTGACCATGGCAGTGCGCGCCGGGGCAGCGCTGGGCGGAGACGCGTGGAACAGGCCTCTCCTGAGACCTGCTCAATGAGGCGGCTCTGCACGACGGCCGTGCCCGCCGCCCTGCTGGGCCGCCCTCACCCCTGCGAGAGTGGGCAAGAGTGGGCATGAGCCCGGTCGGGACCGGCCAGCGGGTGGTTGTTGCGTCTGTTCAGGGGGTGAGATCAGGCCCTGCGAGCCAGAGCCTGCTGGCCAGCGAAGCTCAGCAGAAGAGCGTGGCTGGGAAAAACCCAACTGCACCTCGCCCAATCGCTGCCGCCACCTGGAGGACAGGGGGGCCGCCGGGGGCACCCCCGCGCTGCAACTGCCACCCACACCACCGTGACCACTGCGGGGCTGTGCCATCGGCAGGCTGGGCTCGCAGTTGCTGGTCACCGCGCCAGCCAGGGGGACGCGACTGCCATGTAGCCACAAAGGAGACGCGGCCCGAGCCCAGCCCTGGGGTCAGCACTGGCCTGAGGCTCCCGGGGGCGTCACCGCAGACCACTCTCGCCCAGGCTCTGCAGCCTGTGCGAGGCCTGAACTCTGCATATTCTGTAGCAGCTGGCTCCTGGCCGCCCCGGCACGAGAGTGCCAGCCCTGCACCAGGGGCCAGCACCATCTGCATGGCAGCTGGCACCTCAGGAGCCTGGTGAGCAGCTGAGGGCGAACCCCGCGCCTTCACTGAATGCAAGGCCGGCACATCGAGTAAGAAATGAAGCTGCTTCGCTCCACTATTTAAGGCTAAAACTGAAGAGCTAGAGGAATAGACCACAAGCGACAGAAGAACAAAGTCCCTGGGCACGTCAGCGCCCACAAGAACTAGGTGACGTGCACGAAGAGGAGCGCAAAGCAGCTGCCCTGCGCTTACTGAGCGAGAGAAACACCGGAGGGCGGCGAGCAGCACTGCAAGGGGCGCGGCCGCAGAAGAGGCCGCCACGGAAACACGGAATCAAACATTCTAAGTAGAGGGATCATGGGGACAGCGGCAGCAGCCGAAGCAGTGGCCATGAGGCACATGCTAGGAGGAAATGCCCAACAGATGCCCACCGAAAAGCCAACTTAACAGAGCCAGGAGACAGTGCGAGAATCCCAGGGGACAGCTCGGCCCGGAAGGAGAAGAGAGAAACGGGGTCGAGGTTGCGGTTTCGAAAACCGGACGCAGGACTCTCCCTGACTTGAGAGAGGCGCGGCCATTCCCACCCGAGGCAAAGGAACTGAAACGGACACGCCCGAGATGACCGCAGGCTCCGGCCAGGCCGGACGGAAGCCGCCAACTTCCTGGACTCTGCGCAGAGCCACCAGGGCCAAAGCCAAACAGGGCTGTAGCAGCACAGCAGCCCACCGTAGCCTGTGGCTGTCGCCTCACAAAGGCCAGTGCCCACTGACGGCCAGGCCGCCCTCCACGGGTGTCACCCACACACAATCACCAGACCCCAGACGGCAGGAACACCTCCGGGGGCGCTCATCTTACACACGGGGCGACCAGAGCTCGCTGAGGCCACACGAGGCAGCCACCTCGCCCAGGTCACGATGGTCACCGCGATGACCAGGAGTCTGGCCAGTACTGGCCAGTAGGGATGGCCACTGCTGGTCCCACGGAGGTGCTGCCAGGACTCCCAGTGTTAACGGCGGTCTGTGAGCTGCTGGGCGACACCAGCGCAGCCCACTGATGCCAGGAGCACAGCCTCTGGACGCCTTTCAGGAAATGTCCCACAAAGCTCTACCTGCTCCCCTCCCTCCTCAGAGGAGCTGCTGGACGCTCCTTTTTCTCTCTTTGAAGGCCAAGAATGGAGTCTTCCCTTTTCCCTTCTTCCTTCAGAGTCTGGAAACGTCTTCCTTCTCCTTCAGAGGCGGGCGTCGCCTCTCCTGGGGCGTCGCCTCTCCTGTCCACCTCTTCGGGGGCAGGCGTCGCCTCTCCTGTCCATCTCCTGGGGGTGGGGGGGCGGGCGGCGCCTCTCCTGTCCTTCTCCTTCTGAGGCGGGCGTCGCCTCTCCTGTCCATCTCCTCGGGGGCGGGCGTCGCCTCTCCTGTCCATCTCCTGGGGGTGGGGGGGCGGGCGTCGCCTCTCCTGTCCATCTCCTCAGGGGCCAGCACCTTCTCTCCTCAGGGGCTGGGAGTCTCTCAGCTCCCTATGACTGGCTCTCTCCTTTCAGGTGCCCACCCCCAAGTCTCATTGGACCATTTTTTCAATCCGGTGGCTGATTGGATCATTTAGCACCAATCAGCTCATAGCTCGCACCTGATTGGCCCATTCTACGGCCCAGGAAGTGCAGTTAAATAAAAGGTCTCTGAGGCGCAACTGCCAGAACAGCCTCGGTTGGCGCAGCGGGATGAAAGCCCGCCGCTGCTACTGTGGCTGCCACGGCTGAAGCAGCTGGACTCTGGTGACAGCCCTCGCTGTTACAGAAATCTGGCTCCTACCCGGACAGAGAAAAGACGAGCAATACTTTAGGACAGTATTTAGGACCGTGAGGTCAAGAGAGTTTTAATTCTCATGTGGACAGAATGGACACAGAATCTGGGCCTTGAACTAAGACAGAGTTTCCTTTTTTTTTTTACACAATGGTCTCAACACCTGTTACACAAACATTGATAAGACTGTTTTACAACAGGCAAAACCATTTGGTGCAAGGCTGTTTCACAGGAGGGACTGTTCTTTCTGGAGTAGGAAAGGGATATAACTAGGGAGCGAGCCCTCAGGAGACAGACTAGCCTGACCAGTTATATGACTTTTGAAATGCAATTTTGTTTAGTAGGAGTGCTAAGACCTGGCTGTGAATCTTCGAAGGGATGGATTTGTAAGCAGGCAAACTTGCTAACTATGTCTGCATTGGAATGCTAATTGCACCTGGACTGAAAAATGCCTATCTGGTGGAGTCTTTATTATTACCATTTGCTCAGTGATATTTCTTCATTAACTACTCAGGGCACAGTAACTGCCCTTTTGTCCGTTGTAGCAGCTGCACTCAGAGACCTTTTATATGACAGTGCATTTCCTGTATCATGGAATGGGCCAATCAGGTGTGAGCCATGAGCTGATTGGTGCTAACTGGCCCAGTCAGCCACAGGATTGAAAAATGGTCCAATGAGACTTGTGGGCAGGCACCTGAAAGGGGAGATAGCCAGGGCCTGAGGAAGTAGAGCTGGAGAATACAATGCCAGCCCTCGATGAGAAGACCATATCAGCCTCCAAAAGAAGAAAAAGAAGGGAATGACACTGTTCCTGGCCTCTGAAGGAGAGGAAAATGAGCATCTGGCAGCTGCCTCTGAGGAAAGAAGAAAAGCTGAAGGGCTCTGTCAGAGACTGAGGTCAGTCCCTGATGTCACCTGAAAGGTGCCCAGAGGTCCCAGTCCTGGTGTCTCAAAAAGCTATCTGTTGTTGGTGTGGCCCAACTCATGGAGAGCTGTTAACATGGGTGCCAGTGACACCACTTCTGAAGGAACACTAGTGACCATCCCTACTGACCACTGCTGTCCAGCGCTCCTGGCGACTGGTGGTGACCATCACTGACCTGGGTGAGGTGCCTACTATGTGTGGCCATAGTGAGCTCTGTCTTCCTGTTTGCAAAATAAATCCCATGGTTGTTCCTGGAGCCTGAGGTCTCTTGCAAATACGCAAGGACACCCCCAAACAGTGTCCTGTCCTCTAATGGGCACTGTCCTTTGTTAGGCTATATCTCTTGGTTTTGCTTTTTAGCCTTTTGGTTCTTTTTGGTGGCTCTCTGGTCCCAGAGCCCAGGCGTGTGGATGGATGTTCCACTCTTCCCTCTGGCTCCTGCCTTATCTCCCTTTTGACCTGTCTGCCCGTTTCACTGCCTCAACTGACTTGTGGAGCAGAGAACAGCACTGCTGCTGCCAGCTCTCACCACTGAAGCAGTCAGGTTCTGGAAACAGACACTGAGCAACAAATAAAACAAGTGAGAAGGGGAGAATATTAAAAACATTCAAAGAAAAATAAAGTGCCTATAAGGAAATCCCTATTGCCTATAATTCCTCGATGGAAACCTTGCAGCTATAAGAGAATGCCATCACAAATTTAAACTCTTCCAAGGGAGGAAGGAGAGAAGGAATTCAACTAGAATACATTCTCCTGCTAGAATATCATTCAAAGCCAAAGGAGGAATGAAGAGCTCTATAATAAACAAAAGTAGTTTACTGCCACTAAACTTATCTTGCAGGAAATACTAACGGGACTCAACATGACAAGAAATTCTATCTGGAAGCAGCTAGACATTAACAATACCATAATAGTAGGGGATTTTAACACCCCACTTGTAAGTACAGATCAATAAGACAGAAGAAACACGAAAGCAATTGCCTCAAATGAGGAACCAGTGCAGAGCTACACTTTAATCATGGCCATCTTCCACCCACGCAACCATCCTGACATCTAAACTTACTTTCATCTCCATAACTTTTCTATGTCCAAATATACTGTAAGTGGGATCATGCAGAATGTAGGTTGAGACTGACATCGCCCACTCAGCATAATTCCCTTGAAGCAAACCCAGCTGTTGTGCATCATATTCCATTTACGGATGAACCATAATACAGTGAGTCCTCCTTTGACATCATGAGAAGTTCTTGGAAATAAGAAAGTTACTACTACAAAAGCAGCTGTTTAAAAAACATTCTTTTGTTCAACATCAGCTGGCACTGTTTTTGTTCCTGTCAATGTCCTAACAAAATGAAGTGACCAAAACATTTAGTCAAGAGCCTGCTATGTTCTTACCCCATAGGGGTCCCAGTCGCCTCCTCCACTGTCACCCTCACAGGCCTGCCTTCTCTTCAGTCATTCTATAGGTCTTAATATCATGATTCTCTGAGTAACTGTAGTAATACTGATTGACTCCCCTTTTAGAAAATAGGGCATTTATCAGGGAAGTTTGTGCTCATCATTGATATTCAGCCGTCAAGATATTGACTTGAGGAGGTGAAGGCCACACAATTTTTTTAAATCATGACTAAAGATATTCAGTGATGTCACAGACTTCATCTTAAAACATCACAGAAAACACGAATTTCCAATCTGCCTCAGAGACAAGGATGGTCATTACCATGTGTCTTGAGCAATACTATTCTGTCCAGGCAAGAACTTGAACAAATGTGACAGTCAGGACAAGTTCATTAGCCACACAAGCAGTAAACACAGGTCCGAGCAAATAATGAGAATTCTGGACAGAGGGGCTTTCAGCAGACCACCCTGTCCTGCTATTACTGCACAGGTGAGTCTGGACAGAAGGGCTGCCTTCTTTCCATGCCCAGATTTCCCGTCAAGTTGCTCTTCTTCCAGCAACATGTAAGGATGATTCAGGATGGAGGAGGAGGAGGCCAGGAAGTCACACCTGCTGTCCTGGGGAGGGCCCTGCCAAGAAGACACTTGGTCCCTTCCTGTTGTCTGTTTCTCTTGTGATTGGTCCCCGGGGGGCCATGAGGGACTTCAGGGCATCTGACCCCCCCTTGGCATTGGGGCATGTGTGAAGACTGGCCACAGGGCTTCTAGGCTGAGGGAGTTGGGAGCCCTGGGGCACCACCAGAGCCTGAGTTTCACCTAATTGGCCATTAGAGGCCTAGAGTCCCACTTGTGCCAGGGTGAGAGACTTCTGCAACAGGGTGCCCCAAGGCAGACAGCTGTATGTACCCGACGAAGGGGACGAGACGCACAGGAGCAGCGCAGCCTCCTTTGCTTCCACTGAGACCCAGGAAGGCCCTGAAGCCAGGACCTGGCGCTTGTGGTCAGATGCAGTGAAACTCCGGGCATCTCCCAGTCTCTGTGCCCATTTTGGCTCAGTGCGTGGAAGCTGGGCACAGGTGGAGCACACTTGGGCTCTAAAGCCAAGTCAGAAGAGTCGCTGCCCCAGAGGGATGTCCCGGCAGTGTGGTCTTAGGTGAGTCATGACCCTCACAGTGGGGGCAGCCTCTGGGCAAAGTCGCTGGGAGTAAGGAGAGCTGGTGGGTGTGAGGTGCGCGGCCAGAGGGCCGCTGGGGCTTGAGCTCAGACCACGTGGTGAGCACATGCCTGCCTGAGAGGCTGGGGTCTCTGCCAGTGCAAGAACGCCCTGCAGAGAGCCACACTGGGCTCAGGCTCTGCAGAGATAACAGGGCTCCTACAGCAGCTTGGCCATGCAGGTCCCGGGTCCAATCTCAGCCCTCCAGGGAGGGGCACTCGCAGCTCACCTATAGGTGCAGGAAGAGCTGCTTGGACAATACTAACGTGCGGGAGGAGCTGAGGCTGCTTTAACGAGTAGACGAGCCCCCAGCAAGTGTGCGCACACCACATACCGGCTCATTCAACAAACGGGAGACACTAGTAAAGCCAGAGGGGCAGGGCCAGCTCTCAGCCTTGGGCACAAGCGCCCCCAGAGAGGCTTTCCAACAGCTGCTTGGAGCAGCCCTGAGGGCTCACATGGGAGAATCACCTTCAAGATCTGAGCATCTGCACACAGATGTGACAGCCAGGGCCTCTGGTCTGTGGAGAGCAAGGACCCTGTGCTCTGCAGGGGCGTGAACCTCAGGCCCTCCAGGTCCCGGCCCCGCTGCCCGCTTGGGTCATGGGTCCCCCCGCACGGGGCAACCAGTCAGGGGCGTCCCTGCAGGACTTCGTGCTGCTGGGGTTCGCGGGTGGTGTGCACACACAGGCCCTGCTCTTCGCCCTGTTCCTGGGCCTCTATGTGGCGACCGTGCTGGGCAACCTCACCATGATCGTGGTCATCACGCTGGACGCCCGCCTGCACTCGCCCATGTACTTCTTCCTCAAGAACCTGTCCTTCGTGGACCTGTGCTACTCGTCCGTCATCGCCCCCAACGCCCTGGCCAACTTCTTCTCCCCCTCCAAGACCATCACCTTCATGGGCTGTGCCACCCAGTTCTTCTTCCTCTCCCTCTTTGCCACCACGGAGGCGTTCCTGCTGGCCGTGATGGCCTACGACCGCTTCATGGCCATCTGCCGGCCCCTGCGTTACCCCGTCACCATGTGCCCGTCGGCCTGTGCCCGCCTGGTGCTGGGCACCTACTGCGGGGGCTGCATCAACACCCTGGTGCAGACCAGCTTCACGTTCACGCTGCCCTTCTGCGGCTCCCGCCGCGTCGACCACTTCTTCTGTGACGTGCCCCCGCTGCTCCCGCTGGCCTGCGCCGACACCACCCTCAACCAGCTGGTCATGTTCGGCGTCTGCGGCCTCATCATCGTGGGCACCTCCCTCGTGGTCCTCGTGTCCTACGGCTACATCGCGGGCACCATCCTGCGCGTGCACTCGGGCGCCGCAAGGCACAAGGTCTTCTCCACCTGCAGCTCACACATGACGGCCGTCTGCCTCTTCTACGGCACCTTGTTCGTCATGTACGCGCAGCCCGGCGCCGTGGCGTCCATGGAGCAGGGCAAGGTGGTCTCGGTCTTCTACACGCTGGTCATCCCCATGCTCAACCCGCTCAGCGACAGCCTGCGCAACAAGGGCGTGAAGGAGGCCGTGG
>NW_004567170.1:466389-473055 GCF_000260355.1 Condylura cristata | reverse complement strand
AAGGGGGCCGGCAGGTGCCGCCCTGACCCCCAGATGTGACCCGGCCCCGCAGCCCGGGACAGTGCGCAGAGGCGCTGCCGGCTCAGCCCCTGCCCGCTGCCCCTTGCATCTGCTTCCTGTCCGTGGTGCTGACCGCCGGGCTGCCGAGAGCCCACTCCTGCTCCAGAGGCCCCGCTGGCCCGGCCTGGTTCCCCTTGGTCCCCCTGGGCTTCCCCCCACCAGGGCCCAATGTCCAGTTCTGGGAACTCTGACCTCAAGATGACCATCTAGCCCACAAGCACCTTTGGGTGAGTCTGTGCACATGTCTGCCATGCAGGGTACAGCCCCCAGCTGCAGAACGAGAGAGAGAGGCGCGGTGCCCTTCACGGGGAGGATGACCCAGCTGTGTCCAGTCCCCAGAGCCCAACCCCAGTGTGTCCTGGCACTCTGGCTCCCCCAGCCTGGCCTTGTCACCCTCCTCTCCTGTCCCACCCGTCACTTTAGGTGCTGTCTTCTGCCGCAGGCCGGGTCCACGGGGCAGTGGGAACACGCCTCCCCCCGCCACTCCGGGCGTGGGCCCAGCTGGCTACCCCCGGCCTTCCTGAGTGTCACCTGCGCCCCTTCAGCTTTGGGCCTGTCCTGTCCCTCCTCTCCCCGCCCCCCCTCGCCTTCCTCTCTTGCTCCCTCCTTCATCCCAGCGAGTTTTAGAGGATATTCTTAGATTCTCTACCATATTGATCAAAATTTGGAAAAAGTCACAGTTTTGATTTACACAGCTGTGAATTCAGCTTAACTTGGAGAATTTAAACAGAGCAGAAGGAGCAAGTTGGGGACTCGAGCACGTGGACATTCACACTACTCGCATGTAGCATGAAGTCCAGTCCAGGAGCTGGGCCAGGAACATCTTGGGCCGGGGCAGTGGGGACATTACTCTAGGGGCGACTCCCGGCACCAGTGCGCAGGCCCTGTGGCTGCACCGGGCAGGCCGAGTCCAGCCCCTCCATGGTGGCACCACCTGGCCTGTACCCTCCCATTACAGATGGAGGTGCACAAGGCCCGGCCAGGGGCTTCGGGACTGAACCAGGCAGAAGGGCGACGGGCACGGCACGCCTCAGCTCACGGCCGTGCGCGCAGCCTCCGAGTCCGAGCTGCCTTCAGCACCTGTGTGCAGGCGGCGCGTGCTCAACCCTCGTGCGCTCCCTGGGGCATCAGTCCTGAGCACTGAGGCAGAGGACACAGGCGCAGCCGCCCCACCCACGCCCCTCATGGAACTGCTTCAGGGGTGCCTGTCCTGTGCAGGCCCCCCCCACCAGTGACATCTCCTGGTGTCCCTGCCACGGACTGTGCCTTTTTCTGAATCAGCCCTGCCCCGCCGCAGCACACGGCAGTGCTGCGTGGATCCAGTTCTGAGTGGCCGTGCCATGGCTGCCTTCACTGTCCACTCAGTGCAGTGTCCTTCCTGATATCCTCTGGACACTAGAGCCAGAATAAGGTAACATTAATCTTCCTAACCTGGGGAAGCACCACACTCTTCCAGAGCTTCACCCCTGTTCCCATTCCCCCCAGTGCCAATGGCCCTGTCCCACAGGCCCCACAGCCTTTCTGCTGGCTGAGGGACATAGGCACCATCTTGTCTTACCTGACTTCTCAGGCATGCGGGAGCATCAGCTCCTTCTATCCTTCACTCACAACATGTGGACCATCTGCGGAGTGGCCTGTCACGTTTCAGCCAGAGGCTGGCCTTGGCCTCTGTAGGGTCCTTATGGATTTAGACATGAGCCCCATGTAATATCTAAGTCTTGGGAGCTCTTCCCCCCCTGTTAGGGGCAGCTCAGTCTGTCACACACAGGCTTTCCGCTTCACACCCTCTCACTGGCCCCTCTGTGCTCTGGTCTCCTATTAAGAAGTTACTGACACATCCTAAAGCTCCTAAATCTCTTGTCATAGGGTTTATAGACCGAGGTCCTAGATTTTGGCTTTCATTTTATTTTGGACATGTCCAGAGGGATTCAACATCAATCTTTTACAAGTCAGTAGTTCCAGCTGCCATTTCCTGAAGAGGCTATTTGTCCAGTGGGCTCCTTATCAAAAGTCACCTGACCATACCCAATAGGTCACTTGCAGACTCCCTCTTCCATTCCACTGGTCAAGCAGCCTGTCTTTATCCCACTGCCATGTTGTTTTGACCCCTGTAGCTTCGTAACATGTTTAAAAACCAGGAGCCTGGGCCCTCCGACTCTGCTCTCCCTTCTAAGGGCTGTCTGGCGGTGTAGGGTGCTCCGAGATTCCATGTGAATTGTGAGAGGCACATTTCTGTATCTACAAAATTATCACTGGGGTTGCGGTCTTGATCCCTTGGGGTGTCATTTTCTGCCACAACATGGGAGGTCTTCCGGTTGCTGTACGTCCCCTTTAAGCTCTGTCCACTGCATCTGGTAGTTTTCAGGTTTTCAGAAGACAAGTCTCTTGTCCACTTGGCCACATTTATTCTTTACTGTGTTACTCTGTGAATGCACTACAGAAGGGACTGCTTGCCTGTCTCTCTTTTAATGCGCTGCTACTGTATAGAATACAACAACCTCAAGGGGTCGGTTTCTGGTCCTGTCTCTTCGGCGAGTTTACCTGTCAGTCGCCACCAGACCGCAGAGGTCTTGCGGCACCTGAAGGTCACCGCGTGGTCACCTGGTTATAGCGCCAGGCCGCGTCAGAGACCGGTCGGCTTCCTCCTTCCCCCTGGCTTCCAGCTCTCTCTCGCCCGGTGCCTGGCCGGGAACCCGGGAACGTGGTGGCGCCGCCCTTCCTGCACAGGCTTCTGCTGCGCCGAGCGGCTTCCTCGCTTCGGACTCACCTGTTTGGTGTCAGGGAATGGTGTGGTGCTTCCGGGGCCTTCTCTGCAGCAGGTGAGGTGGTCACAGCTGCTCCCCCTCATTCTCCCCAGAGTCCACCGCTCTGACTGAGCCCGAAGACGAAGCCATCTTGTGTAGTGTTCGCCTCCTCGCTGGTCCACAACTCTCCCCTCACCTGTGCCCCCCGCCCCCCCCCCCCGCCGTGCGCACGTGTACAGGTGCGGATATGTAGAGACCGTGATTAAGCCAGGTGTTGTCACTGAAACTACACTCCTGCAGAGGACAGTTAGCTTGTACCAGCTTGACACAAATCTCCTCTAGTAACTTCCACGTGCACTCTCCCTCCCCAGCCCCACCTGACACCTGGCTGCGTGGCCCCGTGGCCAGCCTGGCAGCCCAGACAGGGCCACCTCTGTTTCATTCCACCCTCAACAGCATTGCTGAGTCCTCTCATTGAAAACACTCTCTCAGTGGGCTGCGGTCAGTGGGAAGCGCCCAGCTGGACAGGGCCCTAACACATGGCCAGCCTCGCGCTCAGGAAGGGGCCAGTCGGACCTCGGGCGCACCGAGCTGTGACTGGACGGGGGCTCCCTCGGGCCCCTTGTCTCACAGAGGGCGTGACATTATGACAAACGGCAGTGTCACCCCCAGCCGAACCGTGGCCTCCCAGGCGCACGACAGAGACAGGAGACAGCGACGCCCACGTTTACACCGTTACGTGTCCAGAAGACCCTCTGCGTCTCCTCAAGCTCAGCTCCGGCCTGGCCACCCCGCCCTGGCCTGCCACCCCGGGCTCAGGCCGCTCGAGGCCTGGCTCCACACACGGGGGCACCGACTCGGGCGGGCCCTGCCGCCGTCTCGGGGGGCGGGGCGGCAGCAGCAGGCGGCGTCCGGACGGGCCCGACGTCCCTGGAGCTGCAGCACCCGCAGAGGACCACCAAGGGCGCCCAGCGGGCAGACGGGCGCCGGGGCCCTCGGGGCGGCGGTGCCCGAGACGTCCGTGCGCACGGACGGGGCGAGACTCACGCCGAGGCCGGCGGAAACGGCCCCTCGTGCAGGCGTCTCGGGGCGCAGCGTGAGGAGAGGAAGTCGGGCGGATGTGCGGTCCTGGGGGCGATAGGAGGCAGTGCCCACAGGGACGCCGCCCGCAGGGTCACTTTGCGGGGCGCGGCACCCTCTGGTCCTGCCGGAGGTACGGGGCACCGGCCAAGTCTGCAAGCGGAAGTGAAGCAGGGCCGATCACCAGGGCACAACCCATCTGAGCCAAGTTTGGTCAGAACAATTTGTTTCAACAGGGAAACAGGGCCATCGGCAGGGACATTCTTGAGCAATCTGAGGGCCCCCAAGTCATGTTTCCCGAGTCCCCTCACTGTGCTTGTCGTGGCAAAAGGGAGGGACCAGGTCTGGCCTCGTCACGTTCCCCTCAGAACTGGACGGCACATCCTGGCTGTTCGGCCAGTCCGCACACACTCCCGACTGGCGCCTCCGGAAGGTCACCTACGGGCCGTAGGACACGGACAGAAACGCCCGGTCCCGTGACCGACGCCGCCAGCCTGTTCAGAGACCACCGGAGCCGGCGCCCCAGCCGTCAGGAACCTCCTGGGCCCAGGAGGGAGCGGCGACCGGGCCGCCTCCTGTCGCCGGGACGGGCCTGGCCAGAAGCAAGGCCCTGCGGCCTCAGCTTGCCCGGCAGGTCTGCTCACCTCGGGAAGGGCCCGGCCAGGAGCCGGCGGCGCCACCTCGCCCACTCAAGGGGGGTTTTCCAGGCAGGGCCCCAACACCAACCCGGGGGCCAAGGGAACCCAAGTATTCCGGCTGTCTCCCGGCCTGGGATGGCGCCCAGAGGCGGGCTCAGGGGTCAGCACCAAAGGCTGCCCCGAGTCACAGGCGCGGTGAGGCTGCTGCGGGGCTGAGGGCCTTGTCCCGTCCCTCACGGCGTAGGCGTCTGTCGTCCGGCGGGGGTCAGGGCGCCACAGCTACCCCGTGCGCGAGCCGGCCTCTGCGGGACCTGCGCCCGGCACCGGGCTCCCCCAGGCGGCGGGCCTGGGAGAGGCGCAGAATCTGAGCAGCGGACTCGGGGAGCTCCCTGCTTCACCGCGGCTACATCGCGGGCACCATCCTGCGTGCACTGGGGCGCCGCGAGGCACCAGGTCTTCTCCACCTGCGGCTCGCACGTGGCGGCCGTCTGCCTCTTCTACGGCACCGTGTTCGTCATGTACGCGCAGCCCGGCGCCGTGGGGTCGAGGGGCGGGGCAAGGTGGTCTCGGTCTTCTACACGCTGGTCATCCCCATGCTCAACCCGCTCAGCGACAGCCTGCGCAACAAGGGCGTGAAGGAGGCCGTGGGGCGGCACTCGGCGGGCGGGGGGCTCCGAGACAAGCAGCTAGTGGGCCCAGAAACAGCACGCGCTGAGCAGCCCCGCGGTCTGAAGGGACCAGTACCCCTGCAGCCAGGTGCAGGCCAGGACGACTGGGCATGGGAGTGAAGACTGACGTCCAGCAAGGGCTGGACTGGCCCCACCGAAGCCATCGTCCCCCTAAAGCTGGTTCCCAGAACCCCACGGGCAGGGCGGACACCACCCACCCTGCACTGGCTCTGGAGAGTAAATACATCTGCGTGGACCGGCCCTCGCCGGGCTGGCCGCCTTCAGAAGCAAGTCCAGGCTGAGTGGCCGCCGAGGCCCCTGGCCGCCATGCGGCCTCCTGAGCATCTCCCACTGTGTGCAAGGAGCTGCACTTCAATAAACACTCAAACGCACAGCTGGCGCGCCCCGACAGGCCGTGGGGAAAGTCGGTGGTGTCTATGTCACATCACGTCCGCGCACAGCCGTCACTGCCGCCCAGGGACGAGAATGCAGCTGCCGCGTGGGCAGCCGTGGCCACTGGCCCAGCACTGCTGCCCTGAGCAGACGCCCGCGGCCTCGCCGCACCTGCCTGAGGGCGGCTCTGTGACCGCGTGAACCTGTCAAGGCCTCAGCTGTCGCTCTCCCGCGACAATGAGCTCCTGACCGCTCGAGGCTCCCCGGGCCGCCCTCGGCCCGGCCTGCCCCCGGGCCGCCCTAACCCTCCCCTGCACCCGGCGGGCGGCGCCGCCTGGAGCCAGCAGCCTCGAGGGTCCTTTCTGGGGAGGTTTCGCCGTTTTCTCCAGCGTCCCCCTTCCGATCGAGCCCAGGGGCGCCTCGGAATCGCGCTGAGGCTCCGGGGCGGTTAGGCTCTGCCGGTGCCTCCCCCGCCTCGTGCTTCCGCGACGCCGTGTCAGCGGCTCAGCCCCTGACGGCCAGGGGCTCGTCGGTCATTTCCTGAGCGGCGACTCTTTGTGGCGTGGCAGGCGCCACTTCCCCGCCCAGCTGAGGGAGGCTCGTCCCGACAGCGGGGCAGCTATCTTCAGTGGCCGCAGCCCACTGGCAGTTTGGCCACTGGAGGTCTGCGCGGCCACGGCCCGCTCTGAGTCCCACGGCTGTGGCGGCAGAGCCTGCTGCTTGCTCCAAGCCCTCTCCGGCCGCTGTCTGCCCTGCGCGCCCCACGCTGTCGCACACAGGCTCGGGCACAGAGGACCAGACTAAGTGTCGCCCGACGTGCGGTGGGTGGCGGCCACTGCGCCCGGCTGCACAGCGCGCCAGAGGCCTCGCACCAGCCTGCCCGCCCGGCCCGGCCCGGCGAGCGGCCTGCAGAGGCCGCGAGAACCGTGGGGAGGGCACGCGGCCCTGCAGCCTAAGGGGAAGGTCGTTCTCAGCCGGGGCGCCCCACTGGGCCGCCGGTCCTGGGCTGAGGTTGCCCCCGCCCGGGCCACACCTCTCCCGCTGGCCAGCGGCTCTCGAGGCCCGGAGGCCGCCCGAGGACGG
>NW_004567170.1:463369-465908 GCF_000260355.1 Condylura cristata | reverse complement strand
CGGCCAAGCCGCAGGACCAGCAGCACGCGCTCGAGATCAAGGGGCCCCGGCGGAGACCCCGGCGGAGACCCCGGCTCGAGGGAGACACCCGCGTCACTGCAAGGTCGCCCCGGGACGGGCAGCGGACAGGGCCGCAGCACACCGACCTGCCACCGCGCCCCACCTCAGGTGAAGCAGGCTGCGCAGGCAGGAGGCCGCAGGGCCGCACACAGCCACCAGCTAGCCAAGGGGGGTATAGACACCCTCAAAATTCAGACCGCCCAGTCCCCCAAGTACCCAAAGAAGGCTGGTGAGGTGCAGACTGGGCGCGCCGGGCAGGAGCCCCCCGTTCCCCCGAATGGGCTGCCCATCACTGACGCTGTAGTGACAGGCAGCTCACACCTCGCCCAGAGTCAGGGGATCCCAGGGCAACTCTGGGCACAGGCCTAGTGGGGGGCGTGGCGCACCCCGCTCCGCCGACCCCACACGACGTGGCCGGCAGGCAACGACACCACTTCTGCTTCCCCGCTGGCGGCGGCCGGAGCCTTCGCCCGCCAGGACGTGGCTGCTGGGCCGCTCGATGCCACACGGGGCAGCCCCCAGCGCCCGCGCTGCGCCTCATGGGAAACCCAGAGCAGCGCCTGCTCCCCTTTGGGACGGCAGAGGCAGCTGGGGCAGCAAAGCCAGACCCTGTCCCCACGCCCCTCGGCCCCTCCTCCTGGGCACGCTCAGCCCGGACAGGCCTTGTTTGCGGACAGCCGCTGGGGGCCGACAGGCAGGCGGCAGCCGAGCGAGCCAGCGCCCGGCCCGGCACGGGTCACACGGCAGGAGCCAGGTCCCAGCAGGCCAAGAGGCGCAGGCCCGGGGGCCTCGCCTGTCCTGCCGGGTCACCGGGGGCAAACTGCGGGCCCACGGGGGCAGCGGCCAGTGACTGCGAGCCCGCAGCCAGGAGATGGCGAGCAGCAGCCCCTTGTCCAGCCCCCGGGGACCATACCCCAGCGGCCAGCACAGGCCCAGGCGGGTCCCCAGCCCTGTGGCGGGTGGGGCCGCGGAGCTGCGGCCTTCCCGGCCAGGAAACGCCTTCCTCCGACCTAGACTTACATGTCGGAGCGGCCGCGGGACAGGAAAGCCGAGGCCGCCCCGAGCGGCCATGCTGCCGAGGCCCCCAACTGGCAGGAGTCCGGCGCCGGGTTCAGGGCCAAGCTGGTGCGGAGGGACTGGAGAGGCCCTGCTCTGGGGCGCACAGCTCCACACCCAGCCCCCCACATGGCCACCCCAGGGTGCTGACAGACCCACGTGAGTCCGGACCAGGGAGCCCAGCGCCAGCCCACTGCAAGGCCAGACGACGCCAGTGACCACGCGGCTTTAATTAAGAGGGAGACACAGCTGGTCACATCTGGGTCACAAGCAGCCCAGGCCCGGCTGCCCACCCAGTGAGCACAGCCCCACTCCCGGGGCGCCCATCTTGTCCCGCGAAGCACCCCTCGAGCCGCCCCGCCAGGCCTCACTGCACGTCGTCGTCATCGAAGAGATCCTCGAAGTCTGCAGGGAGACAAGGGTCAGCAGGGCGGCCGCCGCGGGGCGCCAAGGCAGAGCTGAGCCCCCGACACGGGACACTCAGCCGGGGCCCCAACCCCAAGCAGAGGGCCAGACCCTCGGCGACAGACAGCCCCGGGAGGCCGCCAGAGGCTCACCCTCCCCCCACCTCCTTGGGGAAGACCCGAGAGGGAAAGGCAAGACTCCTGGTCAGCACCCTGCTGCCGGGCTCGGAGACCCCCACTCTGCAGCCCAGAGGCCCTGCCCAGGGGGCCCCAGCACTGTTGTCCTGACAGCAGCAGCAGCGCAGCCCAGGCTCGGCGGTTCAGCCAGGCCACTTCGGATACTGGCCATGCCTCGACCCACAGCCACAGGTGATGACCTCAGTGCCACCAGGCCCAAAGATGGGCAGGTGGCCCCAGCCTCTTCCCCGCAGTTCGGCAGGAGCCCCGCAACTCTCTACTCCCTGCCGCCCCAGAAGAGACCAGACAGCCAGTGGGGGAAGCAAAGGGCAGCCCGCGGCCTCAACCTGGAGCCGGGGTCAGGGCCAGTGTGGGCAGCGCCAAGGGCCCCTGGGGAGGGCGGGGCACCACTGACCCGGGGAAGCGTCAGGGCCCACTCATGACCGGCCCACGGGGGCGCCCAGACACCTGGGGGATCAGAAGGGACGCCCCTGCCACAGGCTCCCGTGTCACCCCAGGTGTCCCCTGCTGCTGGCAGCCCCCCCCCCCGCCCCCGGGCAGGTCGGCGGCCATGGAGTGGGGGGGCGGGGGCAGCGGAGCTCACCGTTGAAGAAGTCGGCGTGCACGGCCTTCTCGTTGGCCGCCAGGTCCATCAGGAGCCCCGTGCTGCCCCCCGCCTGCGGAGAGGGGCTGTCAGCGTGGGGGCGCGCGTCTTTCCGGGTCGGGCCCGGCCCGCCAGGGTGTCCCCGCCGTCAGAGACCCACCCCGCGGCTACAGCCTCGCTCGCTCCCCGACACCCAAACCTGCTCCCCAAAACTGACCCGCCCGGGGCTCGCGGGCCC
>NW_004567170.1:459418-463115 GCF_000260355.1 Condylura cristata | reverse complement strand
CGTCCAGGTCCACGTAGGGCCCGGCGCCCTCGGGGAACATCTCGTCCACCGCCGGCTTCATCTCCGGCTGCGCGCGGCCCGCTGACGCCACTTCCGGCCCCCGGCCCCTCTTCCGGCGCGCGCCGCGGCAGGTCTAGGCGCGGGAGGGCGGGCGACTCGATGGTATCACCGCCCCCACTACTGCCCCGCCTCCCCTGCCGGTCTAGGCGCCGGAGGACCTTCGCCTCTGTGGTTTCCCCATTCCCCTCTCGGCCCGGCTCCCCGCCCCCGGCCCAGCTCTGGCCGATCTGGACGCCGGAGGACAGTCACCTGTGTCCCCTCCGCCTGGCCGGTCTGGACGCGGGGTCCGCCTCCTCCCCTCCCCCACGGGCCGGCTGCGGGTGCCCGAGCCTGCGCCCCGACCTGACCCTGAACCCGGGCGGACGAGGCTCGGCTCTGGGACCTGGGAGCTCAGGCCCCGCGGCGAGGACCGGCCCGAGCCTTTAGCCCAGGCTCCCGGAGGCCAGACTGTCCGCCTCAAGAGGGCGGGGCTGGAGGGGACGCGGGCGCCTTCCCTGCCCTCCCCGTGCTCTCGGTGTCCCGTGCTCCCCGTGTCCCCGCCCCGGGCCCCAAGGGAAGGGTCACAAGCATCCGCCTTGGCGATGACGGCAGTGAGTCTCTGGAGTCCCCTGACCCTGTGCCTGGCCCCCCCGTGTTCCGCGTGTCCTCCATCCCCAAGCCCTCTCCCTGCCCACCTCTTGGCTGATCCCCCTCATCCTGGTGTGCCCCCCCCCAGCCGGCTCTCTCCTGCCAGGCGGGCGCCCCCCTGCAGCCATGCCCGCCCCAGCCCTGCCCTCTGCTTCGGGGCCTCCGTGGCGCCCAGCGACCAGGCCGGGCTCCAGCGGACCGCAGAGGGCCTGGGGGTCAGGCCAGGGCACAGCTCTGCCTCCGTGTCCCGCCCACATCCTGGTCCCACACGCCATCCTGGTGGCCGTGAGCGTGAGAAGAGGCCGCATGGGAGACCGGGTCCCCACATGCTGAGTGCAGGGGGCACCGGCCCCCGCAGGAGGCGGTCTCGGGCCTGCCCACTCCCCCGGGCGGCCCACCCTCCCCGCACCGCCTCACTCCTCCCGGAAGGGCGCCTGCAGCCCAGGGTGGCCCCCCAGCGGGGCCTGCGCGCCCAGGGCCTGGAAGTGCTGCACGTAGCTCCAGAGGTCCGAGGTGGAGAAGGGCAGTAGGGCGTGGCCGGCGGCTCTGCGCAGGGGTCTGCGAGACATGGGGGCCCTGGCAGCGGGCACTGACCCGGGGCCCGAGGGGAGCCCAGCAGGTCTGGGCAAAGGGTGGAACCGTCCAGGGTTTGGTCACCCCGGCGTGACCCCAGGAGGCCGGACGGCAGGGCGGGGGGAGAGGCTCGGCCCCGCTGCCCACAGGTGAGGGCCCAGCCCCTGGGGCACAGGCATCTGTGGAGAAGCAGGAACTTACCCCCCTCCTGCACTGGCCTCGCCCCCGCGCGGGGAGAGAGCTGGTCACCAGGGAGCCCCCAGAAGCCCCCCCACGCCATCTGCAGCGGCCTGCGGCAGGGGTGAGCGCCGGGGAGTGCAGCCAGGCCGAGCGGCCCCTCACCCGAGAGAGGGCCGGCGGGAGGCAGAGGGCCAGCGTGCCCAGCAGGCAGCACTCCATCCTCTGGGCGCACAGGCACGTGGGCGCACGCGGGGGAGGCGCCGGCACCCCACGGGAGCGACCCCCGGTGCACAGCGCTGGCACCGGGCCTCCGTGGCGGCCCCGTCTCAGCGGGCTCAGGCCCCTGCTCTGACCCACTGCGTCCTGGGCTTCCTTCATTTTCCTCCAAGGTTCACTGGGGGCTGCCCGCCCGTCCACTCGCCTTACGTGTCCCTCAGCGCAGCCCACAGCCGTCTGCTGTTGGCGCCGGGCGCCCCTCCTTATCTTACGCGCCCGCTGCAGGACGGCGCCGAGGCGCCCGGGGCCGGCTGGCATCTGCTTCGGGGGGGTCCGATCCAAAGACGAACTTGGAGAAAACATGTTTGCTCTGGCCGCTCCTGAGACGGGCAGGCCTGGATTCAAAGTTGGGGTGGAAGAGGCCGGCTCCCCTGTGCGGGACAGCCCTGCGGGCACCACAGCCCACCCGGGTCCAGCCGACCTCACTGGCTCAGCAAAGCCCACTGCCCAGCATAAAGGCCACCCAGAGGCCAGCCCCACAGTCTGGGGTGCAGCTGTCTGGGGGACAGGCGGGGGGCACGTCCCAGTCGCACCCCAGCCTCTGGCCATGCCACAAGCCACGTCCCGGGTCACACCCCGGCCTCCACACTGTCTCGGTGCCTCTGGGCCCCTGAGGGAGCCCGGCCTGTGCGAGCAGCTCCCTGGAGGGGCCTTGGCATCGGGCGCAGCCCAGTGGGGAGGAGACCCAGGAGCAGAGAGGCCAGCCCAGCGGCGTCCCCATGACCAGGGACCACAGGGCCAGCCCTGCAGGACGCGATGGGCCCCCAGGTCTGTGGGGGCCCAAGGACCTCCTCAGGCTCGCCCAGGGGCTGGGGGTCTCTGCCCGGCCTGGAGCCTCTACACAGCCTGGACGCGAGGGAAGAACGGGCCAGGCCTGGGCGCGGGTCCCCGCCCTGGAGGGCAGTGACCCCACGCGCTTTGGCCGGGCTCCAGGCCCAGGCCCAGGGTGCAGCAGTGGTGGCTCCGTCCACCTCTGAGCCTGCAGCAGCCCGGTCATGCCCGCCCCGGGCACCTCGGGCACGGGACTCGGCCCCATCGCGGGCCGCTGCCCTCAGGCAGAAGCCAGCCCGCCAGCTCCATTCCGCCACTCAGCTCAGGGCTCCTTCACAGGTGGGTTTCTCCCGGGGGCCCCCGGGGGCCCCCCATGCCCCTCCGAGTCCCTCAGGCCAGGCCACTCCCCGCTGGCCTGGCACAGATGCCACGGGGGGCCCGCCCAGAGCACCGCCTTGCAAGGTCTGTGGCCCCGCGGGCCGCTGTCCAGTCCCCGGAGTGGGTCCCCAGACACGGGCGTGGGCGGCACGGCCAGCACCAGGCCGGGGCTGCGGGCTCAGCCCTCACCAAGCGAAGTGGGCAGGGCCGGGCCCTGGCCTGAAGGGCGTCAGAATTCCTGGAGGATAGGACAGGACACGGTTCCGGGGCGGCCAGGGCTCTGCACCCCTCAGACCAGGCTGTGGAGTCCCAGTCTGAAGCCACTGCTTCCTCGGGCTGCCCTCAGGCCACCACCGAGCTGTCCGCAGCCCAGATGCTTGGACAGGTCTGGGTGGACCCAGGCCGGTGCTGAACCCCCAGGTGGCCCTGCCCAGGGGTGGCCAGGCAGACCTGCCCACAAGAGCCTCAGGTTTTGGCAGGCAGTGGACAAAGGATGGCGTCCTGCCGATGGGCACGCCTGCAGAGGGCAATGACCCTCCCCGTTCACCTGGGCCAGGTAAGCCAGGGCGTGAGCTCTGGGTCTGCAGGCCGAGTCCCGTCACTTGGTCTCAGGTTGCCCCCTGCTGGCCACCGTGGGAACAGCACAGGCGGGCTCCCTGACCAGGCGCCCAGGCCCGCGCAGGGCACCCACCGGCCGCCTGGGCCGGCCCTTGCAGCCCCCACTCGCCAGCCCTCACGCCCCAGCCTGACCACCAGCTGACCCGCACACGGGCCTCCCGCCCTCGGCTCCCCACGGCCTCGCGCTCCGGCCCGCCTCGCCGCTCACAGCCGC
>NW_004567170.1:457220-457734 GCF_000260355.1 Condylura cristata | reverse complement strand
CGCACACGGGCACGCTCGGACGCACGCGCGGGCACACGCATGTGGGCGCACAGTGAGGCACCGAGCAGCTACATCCAGGCAGCAGCACCAGCGCCGCCCACCGGCTGGGCGGGTCCCTGCCTCGCCGGGCGCTGACCAGCCCCCCCCCACTGCTGAGCCCTGGGCCCCCGGGCTGCTCACAGCCCAGGGCTGTCCATGGCCCCAGGCCGGCCCCTGGCCAGCGCGGCCTCGGGCCACGCCGGCCTCTGAAGGCCAGCTGGCTGTCCCCTGGGACCGGCCAGGCCGCCCGTGTCCTCAGCCTTGGGGCTGGGGTCTCTGCTCCCGGCCCCGACCGGAGGGGCCCCTCGGTCCCTCGGCCCAGCCCAGGCTGCCTGACGCACGGCCTTTCCCTTCCGCTCAGCCTGCTCCCGGCGTGCCCACCACGCGGGTCCGGCCCAGCACCCGCGTCCTTTCTGCCGAAGCCCAGGCTGGCCAGGCCACCGGCCTGCCCGGGGCTGTCCCGCCGCCCCTCAGG
>NW_004567170.1:451514-451977 GCF_000260355.1 Condylura cristata | reverse complement strand
AGGTGCAGGGCCTGGGCACTGGCCTCCCCTGGCGCCGGAGCCACCCCGCGGTGGCCGCCCTGCAGCCCGCGCCTGACCTGACAGCCCCCACCTGGCTCCCCGTGGCCTGGTGGGGGACCTGGGCCCCCGTGTCCGGCCCTCAAGGCTGGTCTCCTCCGTCGCGCCCGCAGGTCATTCTCAGTTTGACGTCCACGATGTCCGACCTGGCTCCCTGCTGCCACCAGATCCTGGGGGCCAGTCTGTCCCGGCTTCGCGGCGAGCTGGGAGTCTCGGTCCCCCCGCCCAGAGAGCGGTGCCATTTGTCCAGCGGGCCCTGGCGGCCGTCCTGGGCGCAGGGGTCCCAGCAGCTCTGTGGGGGGCCACCGCCTCCTGCAGCTCCGTCGTGGCCCAGCCCTGGGACGATTCTGCGTCAAAGCCAGCGCTGACCCCCACGAAGGGGACCCCCGGCCGGCCCGAAGGCCGG
>NW_004567170.1:449033-451254 GCF_000260355.1 Condylura cristata | reverse complement strand
TCGAGGCAAGGTCCAAGAGGGAGGCTGCCAGAGGGGCCACTCGGCCGGTGGCCCAGGGCGCTGTGGTCAGAGCTGGGGCCGGCTTCTCCAACTCGAAGGAAGGAAGAGGGCCTCAGCGCGGGCTGGCCGCGCTGGGGTGGAGGCCCCACAGCAAGTCCTCCCCAAGGCGCCCGGGCCTCCGAGCCACAGCCCAGAGTGCCCACGCGGCCGCCTGCGCTGGCGCAGCGGGGCACCAGCCCCAGGGCTGCCTGGGGCGCAGGCGGGCACAGCGGTCAGCGGTGGAAACCCGGGCGGGGCGACTCCTGACCGCACCCACGGGCGGCTCAGGATGGGCTTGGCACCCCTGACCACCCAGGCCCAGGGTCACCACCCCATGCCCACGGCCCGCCTGGCACGAAGAAATGTCGTGCTGGACACCAACCCTGACCTCGAGGGGCTTTTGAGCCCTACGCGTGGGGCAGCGGCGGCCAGGCTGTCCACCCATCTTCCCGGGCTGCTGGGCAGGGCAGGGCCGGGCCGCCACACACCTGCAGCCACCCCGCCTGCTGTGCGCAGGCCCTGGACCCCCATAAGGCAGCATCTGGGGAGCAGCCAGGCCGTGGGGGAGGGCACCCCCGGGGCCAAGCCAGCACCCCACCAGCCTGGCTGAGGCCTGGCCCTCCCCTGCAGCGCAGTTTCCCTGGCAAGGTGACCCTGCCTGCCTGGCCCCAGCTGGGACCTGCAGCCGGCCCCAGGCAGCTGGCCGGGGAGCGGGTGGGGCGCCCTGGAGGCAGGCGGGCCCCCACGCTCCTCTGCCCCCCGGAGCTGCCTCCACTGTGGGGCGCGGCCACCGCATCCCAGGCTCTTCTCCCCCACTGCCCAGATCGCAGCCCTTGGGGCCCACGGGAGCCGGGGAGCAGGCCCCGTGCGGGGTGACCCAGTCCCCGCAGCCTGTCTGTCCCCTTTACAGGGGAGGGAGGTGCCAGACCAGGTGCAGGCCAGAGGTGGGGGATAACAGCTCCCCCCAAACTCACTCATGTTTCCACTTTCCCCGCTTCCCCACCCGGTCTGGGGAGCCCCATTCCTCCAGATCACAGTGGCCCCAACCAGCCCTGAGTGGTCACTCCGGGCGGAAGCCCAGCAGGCGGGGTGGCTCTCCTGAGGCAGCTTCTGGCCGCCCCCACCTGGCGGCTCTGCCTCCCCTCCCCCCCAGGCCCGCACCCCCACCCTCCCTCGGCCCCAGCACGCTGCCCACTAACGGGCCCTCCCGGGCTCAACCCCAGGCCCGGCAGGGCCTGTCCAGTGCCGGCTGGGGGCAGCCCCCAGGCCAGTTGGAGCCGGACATGTGTTGCCCGCGCTCGGGGGTGCCAGGAGCCCCGCCAGCCTCCAGGCTGCCCCTGTGAGGCGCTGACCGGGCTGGTCGCCAGCTCAGGCCCTCAGGCACCTGTTGTCACTCCTGGCTGAGCCGGGGCCAGGCGGCAGGCGGTGGAGGGGCCTGCCTGGACTCCGTGGGGGCCCCCAGGCCCAGCCGTCCCCACAGTCTCAGCCAACCGGGGCCGCTGGAGCTGGGGCCCCGTTCCGGCCAGCGGGGTCTGTGGGCACCGGGGCCCAGGCTGCCCAGCGTGGGCAGCGGCCTGTCCTGTGTCCACAACTGTGGAGGAGCCTCAGTGCCACCCAGAGTGGGCTCCCCGCCCCCCGCTGCCCCCCGCTGCTTCCCTCTGCCACTGCCAAGCCCCAGGCGGGGGCACTCCAGCTGCTGGCTGCCCAGAGCCCCACCCCACCCCTGGACCAGGCCCAGGGAAGGCCCCGCCTGCCAGCGGCCCCCCATCAGGAGGCTCCGGGCGACAGTGCCCTCCTGAGCGACAAGGCGCAGGGACTGGCCACTCTGCACCCCTGGGCAGCGCCTGCCCCTAGGGCTGCTTTGAGGAGAGAGGAATGGGGGAGGCGGGAAGGGGGAGGAGGGGGGAGGTGGGGGAAGATGGGGGGCTGGATGATGGCAGGTGGGGGGGCTGCCTTGACTGCAGGCAGCCACCCCGCCCTCTACACCTCACTCTGGAAACAGGTCATGAGTGTGTGTGGCCCGCTGCGGGCTGGGCCTCACGGTGCCCTGGGCACCCCTGTGCTGCCCCACACGCGCCCCCAGAATGCGCCCCCACACGCGCCCCAGAATGCGCCCCCACACGCGCCTGGCTCTCTGGTCGTGTCTGCGCCTTCAAGATGCTTTTAGTTTTGCTGCTTGAAA
>NW_004567170.1:447044-447915 GCF_000260355.1 Condylura cristata | reverse complement strand
CCAGCTGCCCAGCCCCTCCCGGGCCGCCTGCACGTCTGTGAACTGGGGGCTGGGGCAGGAGGCCTGGGGGAACTTTCCAGAAGTTCCCAGGGGCTCCTGGGCCCAGGCGCCCACCCCCGCCCCCAGGGGTGACCCTCAGACTGTGGAGGGAACTCGGAGACGGGGGGCTGCCCCCCCACGTCCCAGCGCCCTCCCGAGGCCCGCCGGGGGGGGCCAGCCTCCCCAGAGCCGAAGGTGCCACCCTGGGCGGGTCCAGGCAGGGCTGTGATGGGCTTGGGACTCACAGGGGAGCCCCACCGCCTGGACCCCTGTGTGTCCGGCCAGGGGTCGGGCCCGGGGTCAGCGTGCAGAGGGGCCACAGGGCGAGAGCCCGCAGGTGAGGCCAGGGCCCAGGAGGGAAGGGCCTGTGCCCACCTGGCCCCGAGCTACTGGCCGCACTGGCATCTTCCAGCTCCCCAGCGGGCACTGGCCGGGAGGGCAGGCCCAGCAGACAGCTCCCGTCTTCACCGCCGCAGGCCAGAGGCAGACGACCCCCCTCGGGCTCCCCCCCCCCGGCCCTGGCCCCGCACACCCCTCGGCCTCCCAGATGGGGGGCAGGAGGCGGGGCGGGGCGCCCCCGGGGTCCTCGGTGCCCGTGCCCCGCAGGGCTGTGGGTCCTGGTCCAGCCCACACTCATCAGAGGCCTCTGGGCTGTGGGCAGCTTGGTCAGGGAGGGGCCGGACTGTGACTCACGCTGAGCTGCCCGTCACGGGGTCTGAGTCTCAGCCTGACCGCTGGCCTGACTGCCCAAGGCGGCCGCCCCCTCCAGGGGCCTCCCGGGCGCCCATGCCTGTGGGCTCAGGGTGGGGCGGGCGGCAGGGCCGTGACTGTG
>NW_004567170.1:444745-446221 GCF_000260355.1 Condylura cristata | reverse complement strand
GGAGGCAGGGTCTCCTGCCCTGAGCATGCCCGGCCGGCCAGCGGGCGCACTGGCCCTCGGTCCGAGCAGAGGCTGGATTTGGACGGGACACGTGCTGCCCCCACGCCGCAGGGCGCAGCCCCCCCCCACGCTGCTGGAAACGCCCGCGCGGCCTGGCGCCGGGATGCCCGTGGGCCTGCGGAGCCGCAGTGGGGTCACGGGGTACAAAGCCGGAGACCCCAGCGGTCGCTCCACAGGAGGGAAGCGGCCGCCGCCCCGCCCCAGACCCTGCACGCCCCAGCTTTACCGGTCCGTGTCAGGGGGCCGGTGAGGCCTCGCCACTCCCACGGGCTCCCGGCTGGAGGCGGCAAAAACCCCAGACACCCCTGAGACGCACAGCTAGCCCTCCCCTGGCCCTCCCTCCCCGGCCACCTCCCACCCCTTGGGGGAAGCACAGGTCCAGGGTGAGCTGGGGCTCCCCTGCCCCCACCCCAATCACGTGCCTCTCCAGACACCCCAAACCATGCCAGGCCTGGGCTCCGGGTTAGGGACCCACACGCCAGATGTGTATGGGGTGCAGAAGACATGAGCGCTGCCCGGCCCACTGGCCGGCGGCCGCCCGGTGCCCAGGGCTCACGCTGGCCTGTTTCAAAAGCCAGTGCAGCCCCGCCCCCGCCAGATCTATTTTAAAGATCAGAGCTGCCTTTACATCCACCCCCAGGTGCCGGAGGTAAGTGGGGCATAAACGGGGGGAGGGGTGGGGGAGGGGTCGCCTCCTGCCCGGGCAAACCGGGAGCAGCATTCCCGGGACCCAGAACCCCAAGGCTCGCTGGGGTCCCAGGTCCGCCCCCCTCATCCCAGGTGGACCTCCTGGGGGCTTGACCAGGCAGGAGTACCCCAGTCAGCAGAGCTGGCCCAGTGACTCGAGGGTGGGCAGTGGCGACCCCCATCAGGGCGGGCCACTAGGGCCCCATCTGGTCCGGCTGGCACCATGGGGCCCCCTTGGCCAGGGGGCTAGCCCCTGACATGACACCCCCATCCCACCCAGTAGGTGCTGGTCACCCCGGCTAAGGAGGTCAGGCCTGCCCAAGTCTCCTGCTCGAGCTCCCAGGCCTGACCCTGCACCTGAAGGTGCGCGGAGACCCCGGGCCCCTCCTCCTGGGGAGACCACATGCCCTCAGACCCGCCCTCCCACCCGCCCCAGCCTCCATCTGCTCCCGCAGGCTCAAGCCGCCTCCTCCGGGAAGAGGATCACCCAGGATCACCTAACTCCCCTAGTTCACCAACTAAGCTGGGAACCAGGGTGGGTCACCCCCACTTGGAACCCCTGTCCTCTGCACACCCCCGCACACCCCACACTCAGCCTGCTCCCACGCACTCATCGGCCGGTCACTGCTGGGCCCAGGAGCCTGTGCAGCCTGGGCACCTCCCAGTGCCCCAAAGGCCGCCCCCTTCCTGGACCCCCACAGCCCCGCATGGCCCTGGCCCCGCACCTCT
>NW_004567170.1:432607-433882 GCF_000260355.1 Condylura cristata | reverse complement strand
CCTGCTCAGAGGGAAGCAGCCTGTCAGTGGGGCGCCCGATGGGCGGGCCTTGCCCCAGGCCAGGCCACAGCGGGCAGCAAGAGACCACCCAGGCCCTGCGGGACCAAAGTCCAGCTGGGCTTCCAGGCCAGCGAGGCCCCCGGGCCCCACCTCCGCCACCCCAGGCGAGGAGCAGACGGAGGCCAGAGGGGCGCGCTGGGCCTCCTGCAGGGCCAGCCCCAGGGGCTCCCGATACCCCAGGAGGGAGCAGGGGTGAGCCCCCCGCCCCTCTGCCCGGGGCCGCATGGGCCCTGGGTCGGGCGCCGCGTCACCGACACGCCCTTGGCGTCGCCCCCTTAGCAGCCGGCTCTGGAGTCGGCTCTGAACCGGGTTTCAAAGTCCCACCCCGGTTCTCAGAGACCCCCCAAGCTCTGGGCACAGCTGTCTGCGGGGCCAGGGTGGGGGCTCCGGCGGCTCGCCAGCCTCCAGCCATGCTCGGGGCTCCCGGCTGAGGCCCTGTGCGGGGAGGCTGAGGCAGGGGCCAGCCGGCAGGGGGACCACTGCCCACTGGGCACGCCCCGCGCCCTCCCCCTCCCGCAGGGTCAGTGGGGAGGCCAGTCGCAGCACCCACCACCAAAGACCACGGACGTGCCTGGCTCGTGCCCAGCAGGGGGGCTCCCCTGGAGACTGCACACACTCACTTTGGGAAAACGGGGGTGGGTCCCCCAGGATGCCAGAGCCTCTGGCCTGGCCCTGCCCACCCTGCCCCGGGGCCGAGGCCTCTGTCTGCCCACTGGGTGGCCCCGCCCCCCTCAGAACTGTGGGCCTCAGCACCTACTGACCCCTGGGGCCTCAGCACCTACTGACCACAGCTGCGTCTGGGCAGGGCGGGGCTTCTGCCGACACCAGCAGTGGGGCCCAGCAGGCGCCTGGGGCTGAGCCTGCAGAAGCTGGGGTGCGAGCCCCGGCCTCACGCCATCCTCGCGGGGCTGCGGGCTCTGCCAGCCAGAGCAAGAGGAGTCCTGGCTGCAGCTGGCTCCTGGCTGACCCTTGCTGGGCAGGGACGTCCATACATAGATGCCGGAAGGTCACCGCTTCGGGGCAGCCCTGGGCGGCTCCCCCAGTCCAGCCAGGGGGCATGGCCCGAGGCTCCCGGCGGGCTCAGGCCGTCTGTGCTCAGCCCTCACGGGCAGCACGCGGGGACGCTCCCCCACGCACAGCCACGCTGACCCTGGGCCCAAGGCCACGCCTGCGGCTCAGACTCCCACAGCTGAGCTGCGCCCAGGCCTGGCGCCG
>NW_004567170.1:426884-428032 GCF_000260355.1 Condylura cristata | reverse complement strand
GCCGGGAGCCAGGGAGACAGGCCTCCCTGCTTGCCAGTGGCTTCGGTCTGGCCAGCTCCCGCGAGTGTCCAGCTCTCAGACGCCCAGTGGCCAGGCCCGCAGGACAGACGCCCCAGGCGGTGGCTATAGTCAGATATGGCCACATGAGAGGCCAGAGTGCGTGACCTCGGGTCACGGCTGTGTCCCCGTCAGCCCCACCCCCACCCCGCATGGCCACCCCACGGCTGGCCGATCCCCTACACCGCCCGGTGGGGCGGACCCGGGAGCGGCAGCGGTGGTGCCCGCCCCTCCCCCACTGCAAGGCTAGCGCCAGGCCCAGAGGCCACAGCGGCCACCCGGCGCAGGGGTGCCCAGAGCACTGTGGCCAGGGGAGGGGTTCTCCAGACACCCCGCCCCTGCGTGGCCACGTGGGGTGCCCTGCCGGGAGCCCTGACACCGAGGTGATGTCTGTGCCGCCTCCTGTCGCGCTCCCGGCTGGACGCTGTCCTCGGGCTCCCGCAGCGAGACCCCAGCCGAGGGCGTGCGTGGGCGAGGCACAGGCCCGGGCTGCTGCGCTCTGTCACCCCAGCACCAAGCGCTACTGACCGCACGGGGTCAGCCCAGCACGGCCAGACTCGCACACAGCCGTGGCCAGGCCCAGCACCAGCCCGAGGTCAGGCCGTCCGCAGGGTGGGCCTGAGGAGGCAGGTCCAGCGGAAGGGGGGCAGGCCGGCCTCTGGCTCATCCTGCAGCCCGGGGGCTCACAGACTCGAGCACCTGCCCCCCTCTGAGGGTCGGGGGCTCCTCTCGGGTCAAGGGGAGCGAGACGGGGGCCCGCCGGCAGGACCTGTCCGCCCTCGCCCGGCCCACACAGGGCGCAGAGGGGCGCCCGGCTCGGCGGGGACCTCGGAGAAGCGCCTCCTGCTGCAGCCTGTCTCCCCGCAGCCTGGCCTTTGAAGCCTGGGTCCCTGCGCCCCGTCCGGGCAGGCAGAAGAGCGCCCCACCTTCCGCGCAGGCCCGGGGCGGGGGCACGGGCACAGCAGCTGGGGTGCCCCAGGCCCCACCCGGATTCTCTCCTTTGATCTCGCCCCGCCCTGTTCCCTCCACCCTCAGATGGAGAAACGGGGGCCTGGAGAGGGAAAGCTGAGGCCTGCCCCTCCCGCCCCCCG
>NW_004567170.1:423507-424959 GCF_000260355.1 Condylura cristata | reverse complement strand
GGCTGGGCTCAGCCCCGGCTCGTGAGGACCCGGCCCCTCTGCACCAGCCAGGCTCTGCGGCTGAGCCCCGTCCCCACGGCACAGCAAGCGGGCTGGTCAGGCCCTCCGGCAGAAGCTGGGGCCTGTGGGGGCTCCGTGGTGCCATTGGCCAGCTCCCCCTCTCGCTCCTGCCGGCCTCAGCACGGAGCTTTCAGACTGGAGCCTGCTGGGCACCACCTCCGAGGCTTGACCAAGGCTGTCGGCTCCCCGGGGCCCTCTGTCTGGCCCTCCGCCCAGCTGTCCTCACACCCAAGGGGTCACCAGTCGTTTCCTGTCCAGCCTCAACTCAGGGCAGCCTGAGTTGAGCCTGTCCCCACCGCCCTGTCCCCATCCCTGCAGGGCTTATGGTTCTGGGCCGGGGGAGTGCAGGATGGGACCGAGAAGAGGCCACCTTGGGGCCAGGGACGCTACCCAACTGCTGGGCACAGGTCGATGGACCAGCCAGCCCGCTGGCACTGTCTTAGCACCTATGAGCCCCCCAGGGGGCCGGGAGATGCACCCAAGCAGAGCTTCAGGCTGGCTCCCTGGAGACCCATTCAGGAATGCGGGGGTCAAGCCTGCCAGGCCTCTGTGGGACCCGCGCAGGCGCCAGCCCTGCTGGCGCAGGCTCTGGAGCTCCACTGAGAGGCAGCTGGGCGCCGGCTCTGCTGGCCCGGCCCCGCGAGGCCAGCTCTGAGCGCCCAGACCTGCCTAAGGCGCCTCCCGGCCAGCCTCCCCCGCCCACAGGGCCGCCTGGTCGGGAGAGCTGGACCGGTGGCAGTGTGCATGTCGGCCCCCGGCCTCGGTCATCGGGGCTCCCGGGGGCCCGAGAGCCCGGGAGCGGCTGGGGGCCGCGGGCTGCCCTCGCCAGGCCCCGTGGCAGCACTGGCCGCAGGCGCACGAGGGCGCAGCTCCAGCCGGCGCTCTGCGGGCCCTCAGTCGCCTCCAGCCCCTCTGCTCTTCCAGATCGCTGAACTCGAGGATGGGCTCAGCCCCAAACCCGCCACGGGTGAGGGCGGGCCTCGGCCAGCTGAGACGGGGGCCGGAGCCCGCCCGGGGACCCCTCTCCCCAGTGGGGTGGAGCTGCGCCCGGCCCCACCGCCCCAGGCCGCTGGAGCTGGACCTGCTGGGGCATCAGCCACTGTCTGTGTGAGGCCCTGGGGCCCAGCCACGCGCTGCCAAAGCCCGGCTCCCGCGCGAGTGAGCAGCGCTCTCCGCCAGCGGGCCGCCTCGGCGGGGGACCAGTAGTCTTCGGGGTCGCCGCCGCCCCCCACCCCGCCTCTGCGCACTTTACATGGTCGGTTTGATTCTGGCTGCAGCACCCCCAGCCCGGCGCCTCACAGTGGGGGGCTCATCAGCTGCACTCCCCACCCTTCGCCTCTTCCCTGGGGGGCGCCCTGCTGGGCGGGGCTTCCTGGAAACCTTCAGCACCAG
>NW_004567170.1:420378-423157 GCF_000260355.1 Condylura cristata | reverse complement strand
AAACGCTTGTGATTTTTTTCACAAGAAATCGCTGGCTTTGGCAAGTTCAAAGCTGTATTTTGCCAAGTCCTCCTTCCTCCTATAATTTAAAGAAGAAAAAAACCAAAAACAAAACCACTGTGCATTTCAGGGAACCTCGTCTGCGAGCCCTGACTCTGCAGCCCACAGCAGCCTGCAGAGGGGCGGCCGGCGGGGAAGGCGGGGCCTCGGGCTGTGGGCGGGGCCTCGGGCTGTGGGGCGGGGCCTCGGGTCGTGGGGCGGGCCTTCAGGAGGCCAGGGACCTTCCTCTCTAACCTGTCAGGGGGCAGCAATGACCCAGCCCCCATGGCCAGGTCTGGAGCCAGAAGCCTGGGCAGCCGCCACCAGCCACGAGTGGGACACAGGACACAGCCAAAGGCCAGATGGGCCGGCACTGACCGCAGTGAAAGTCCACCAGTGCTGGGTTTCCCAGAAATCAGGGCCAAGGAGAAGGGCCCCCTCCCAGGGAGTGGACACCACAGGACCAGGAGTGAGCGGGCCCCAGGCAGCCCGGGTCTGAAGGGGCCTGTGCTGCCTCTGGGACAGCCGGCAGGACCTGAGGCCACTGCCCACTGTCCAGCGCACCAGGTGGGGCCAAGGGCATGTCCGATGGGGGCTCCCAGGGGCACCGGCCACGTGGCTCCCGGCTGCCCGGGCTCCCCTGTGGGTCCCGCCCGGAAGCCTGTCCTCGCACACTCAGCTCCTGCTGCCGGGGACAGCAGCACAGCCAGGGCCGCAGCCTGCCTCCGGGACCCAGCGAGCCCCACCGCGGCCACAGGAAACCTGCAGGCAGGGCCGTGGGGCTGGACGGCCCCTGGTGGGCCTGGGTGGGGCTCGGGGCCTTCTGCAGCCAGGCTGTGCCCAGGAAGCCGCTAGGCCACATGCCCACGTGTAACAACAGGCCACAGAGCCCGTGCCAGGCAGGGCCACATGTCCACACTGGTGTCTGTCAGATTAGAGGCTGTGCATCCCTGCCTCCACGTGTCCTGCCCCAGGGTGCAGAGGCCTGAGAGCTGGCCGCGACGGGTGCCCAGACCCCGGGGGTGTCTCCAGACCCTGGGCATCCTCGGGGCCACTCCCAGAGCCATCCCACCTGTGGTCAACAGTAAAGCGACGCAGTGTGGGCATGTCAGCAGCCCAGGGCTCAGCTGGCCAAGGGGGCTGGCTCCCGGACACTCCTAAGTTGCGGCCTCTGGCGCAGCCACTCCCCTGCCCCTGCCCCCACCTGATCCCCAGGTCACCATGGTGCCGCCACAGCACCAGGCCAGCGAGGCGGGGGGACAGGTGCGGGCAGCCCGCGGGGGTGCGAGAGAGGACGGAGGGGTTGTTCCACCAGGGGAATCTCCGGGGAATCGCCGGGGTAGGGAAGAGGCTTGGTGGGGAGGCCAGGGGGGCCGGGTCCACCTGGCCAGCAGCCAGAGCCACACGGCGCAGGGCGGGCGCCTGCGGCCAGCAGGACCCCGGGCACAGCCAGTGCGTCCGATGGGCCGGCCTGAGGGCGGTAAACATCCCCCCATGGCCACGGGGGCACGCCCAGCCCCCCCCCACCCCGTGGAGCCTCGCCTGGAGTGTCCCCGGGAAAGCAGACAGCCTCCCCTCGCAGTGCCAGGACCCCCAGCCGCCCCCCGGCCGGATGCTTCCGCACCCCCCTTCTCCCAGACCAGCCGCCCACCGGCGACCACGCCCGCTCTTAGAGAAGGCAGAGAAGGGCGGTGGCTGGCGGACAGAGTCGCCGCGCAGCCCAGGCAGCCTGGCCCAGGGCGCAGAGCCCACCGGGCAGAGGCGCGAGGACAGGCCAGAGCGCACTGACCCGCTCACTGGGCAGCGAGAGAAAGCGAACTAGAGAGCCTCTCAGCCTCGAGAGAAAGGTTCTCGCCAAGCCCTCCGGAGTCGGCAACGCTCACTCTCTCGGGGAGTCGACGCCGGGCCCAAAGGCGCAGGGAGACATTCTGAAAGAACAGCAGGGACTCTGGGAACTGAGAAATGCGTCTTGCAGGCCCCGGCGAGCCCCGCAGAGCGGGCGAGGGCGACACGGCAGGCCGCCCCCGGAGCCCCAGCTCGCCCCGCAAAACGCTCCTCAAAATTCAGCGCAGAGGCAGCCAGAGAGGCGGGGCCCGGCCTGGCAGGGCCCGGGCACGCGGAGCAGGACCAGCCCAGCCCCACCGGTCGGGGCAGAGGCGGGCGCGGCCGCTGGGCAATCAGTCCCGACCGTGTTCTCCCGCGGGACAGCTGGGCCGATGGCCGCCAGTGCCGCCCAGGCCCCGCAGCTGTGCCTCCGGCTGTCAGCTCACATGAGCCGGCGGCCTCGGGGCTCTGCTGGAGGGACGGCACCTGTGCTGTGGGGGGGCTGGGGGCGCCAGGGGCGGGGCCGGGGGCAGGGGGCCGCGGGCTGTCTGTACCCCAGTGGGCAAGGACTGGGTCAGGTCAGAAGGCGGCAGAGCACTGAGCCTGGCACACTGGGACCCGGGGAAGGCTCTGGAGGGGCTGTGCCAGCCCGCATCCTTGGGGCACGGCACGGGACCTGGGGTGCCCTCGGGGCTTCTTTCCTTCTCCGGACTTCCGCCTTTGGGTGCTAACACTCATTCACCGGCGGAGACTGGGTGCTCTCTAGGCTCGGGGGAAGCCGGCGGTCCGGCCCGGAGCAGCATCCTCCACCCACCCAGCCCCGGGCGGGGTTCAGATGCCCTTGCCCAAGCCCTTGCTGACCCCAGGGAGGCCAGGCCCACAGGCGTCTGCCTGAGCCACCCAGGCGCGCCTGGGG
>NW_004567170.1:418334-419480 GCF_000260355.1 Condylura cristata | reverse complement strand
CTGCCCAGCTGGGCCCCACCCAGCTCCAGAGGCGCCAGCTGGGGGGCAGGGCCGCACCCCGCAGTGCAGAGCCGGGCCTCTGGGGGTGGGGTGGGCGGACTGGGCGTCAGGCCTGGGCCTTCCTCAGGCGGGGGCTCCCGAGCGGCCGAGTGAGGGGTCTAGGGGTTCCCTTCGCTGCCCCTCCCGCGCCACCAGGCCCCAGGCACAGGCCCCGCCGGCCCCCGATGCTGACGCTGCAGGGCCGCCCGCCCCTGCGTGGCCAGCGCACACCGGCCCCTCAGCCACACCCAGAGCCTGCTGAGGGCCGCAGCCCCTGGCACCCCGCGGGCGGCCCGGGGCCCTCTGCTGCCGGGGGTGGGCCCCTGGGGAGCCACCCAGCTCGGCCTCAGACAGGGGCTGCCCAAGGAAGCTGGACAGAGCGCCAGCTGCTGGGCGGCCGGCAACCACCTGCGGGAGGCTGAGCCCGGCTTGGGCCCTCCAGCCCGGTGGCTCCCAGCAGGCGGGCCGAGGGCACCCACCCTCGGGCAGGAGGCGGCAGGGCTGGGCAGCAGCCGCGCCCACCAGGCCTGGGGTCACACCCTGAGAGCGGAACCGCAGCACCGCGAGTGAGCTGAATGGCCTCTTTCTCCTCTGCGCCTGGGGGGTGGGCAGAGGGCAGCCCTGCCAGCCCCGCCCGCCCCACTCCCAGACGCGGGCACAGTGTCCGTCCTGAGGGGCCACTCCCCACCCTCCTCCATCACACGCCGGCATCACTGCAGCCACCCGCTGGCCCTCGTGCTGGCCTGGGCGCACCTGGGCGCCGGGGGCAGCAGCCGGGGCCTCCGGAGATGACCAGCACCCCAGGCCGCCTGTGCCAGGCCGGCGCTGCAGAGCCAGGGTGCGGTCAGGTCAGGACGGCAGGCAGGGCAGACCACGAGGGGCCACGGGGGGGCACGCCCGGGGTCCCCATCCCGCCCTGCCGTGCTGGCAGACAGGGGTGCTGGCCAGGGCTGGCCAAGGGTCAGGCTGCGCACGCGGGCACAGGTGGTCACAGGTTCTCCCAGGAGGGGAGGGGTTCCTCGGAAACCTGCTGACCCAAGAGTGGGGCCCAGGCGGGAGGGGCCCCAACATGCTTATCCTGCGAGTTCTGACAGGGGGTTCCCTGCT
>NW_004567170.1:386173-386934 GCF_000260355.1 Condylura cristata | reverse complement strand
CCCTGTGGGAGCCGCGAGGCTGCACCTGGAAGAACCTGAGGTAGCCGTAGTCCACAGCGGTGCCCACGGCCGCCTTGTCCCCCTGCACGAGCGTCACGGGCTGCAGGATGTCGGCCCCGTGGCTGATGAGCCGGTCGATCTGCGGGGACAGCGGCGGGGGGCTGGCCAGGGCACCAGGGTCCCTGCCGCCCAGCGAGGGGCACCGGGGGCCGCGGGGCTCTCTGCTCCCGGAGACGGGCGGGCAGCGGGCAGGGCGGAGCGGGAGGGGCCCCTCCCGGCCCTCTCCCCTCGGGCAGCTGGGGCACCACCGTCCGAGAGGGCCACGGGAGGCGGCGGCCGGCCCAGGCGGCGCTGCCCCGAGAGGGCCCGGTGCTGCGCAGTGAGGACGGGCAGCCGCCCCCGGTGCCGCCTGACCTCTCTGCAGAGGCCAGAGCAGTCGCGGTCACCCCGCAGCTGAAGCCAGCTGCAGCCGCGGCCACCCAGGCGGCCACCGGCCCCGCGCCTCACCAGGGCCAGCCTGCGGTCCAGGCTCCGCTGGTGCTCGAAGTTGATGTCGCAGGCGACACACAGCGCGGAGCCCAGGCCTCGCGCCAGGGGCAGGTTGGGGTCGGCGCCCTGGGCCAGCAGCTCCTTCACGACCTGCACAGGCGGGCGGTCAGCGTGGGCCCCGCGCCTGGACGCCCCAGGATGCTCCCGGCACCTGCAACCTGCAGCTAGTGACCCCCTGTGGGAGAGGGCGGCGGAGGGCCGGGCCGGGGGCG
>NW_004567170.1:384494-385049 GCF_000260355.1 Condylura cristata | reverse complement strand
GTCTGGGCAGGGGGTGATCTGGGCGCCCACTGGGGGCCTCCAGCGCCCAGCCGCAGCCCCGGGCCACGGGCACATACGTGGGTCAGCTGCGCTCCGCGGCCCTGCCAGGGGGCTTCCTGGGGGCTGGCACTGGGCGGCGCACCCTCCTGGCGCCCCGGCCGGGGCTCTGGCGCCCGGGGGCAGCTGCCCAGCGCCTCACCTTGTGGTTGTCCTCCCGCTCGCAGGCCACGTGCAGCGCCGTCCTGCCCCCCTCCTCCAGGGCGGCCTGGTACTGGCCGTGGTAGCAGCTGGGCGGGCCCAGCTCGTTGCTGAGCTTCAGGCTCGAGGGCAACAAGTCCAGCTGTGTGCAAGGACGCTCAGGCCCGCCACCCGCCCAGTGCCCAGGGCCTCACGTGGGCCCTGCGGGCCTGCAGGCACACGGGCACACTCGACTCGCGGGCGCAGGCTCCGGTGGCCCGGCCGAGGCCGTGCGGGAGGGCGTCAGCTCCCCCCTCCGGGCCCCAGCACCCCAGGAGGCTCGGCCCCCACCCGCGGCTGGGCACCCTCCCGCAGGTG
>NW_004567170.1:383348-384234 GCF_000260355.1 Condylura cristata | reverse complement strand
CTGGTCGGCCGCCCGGGCGTCCACGTCGGTGGCGGCATGGAGCAGGAGCTCGGTGATCTTCACGCCCTCCTCCCCGGGCAGGGCGGCCGCGATGTGGAGCGGGGTCAGGGCCCTCAGCTTCGGAGGAGCGTGCGGCTGAGGCCCCCAGTCCGCACCGGGGACCCCACTGGCCCCCGCTGGGTCCTGCCCCACCCTCCTGGCCAGCCCTCAGCCAGCGTCCAGCTCCTCAGTGCCCACTGCCCCCTCCCTGAGCGGCACGGGCCACCCAGGAGAAGGCCAGAAGCCCGCAGTCGGCCTCAGTGAGCTGGACACCCCTTCCTGCCCACTGCGGGGACCCAAGGACACTGCCCGTGCCCCGACGGGCTCTGCTGGGTGGGCAGGTGTCCACGTGCCACCCCCTGGCACAACTCAGGCCCAGCAGAGAAGGAAGTGAGTGGGCAGGGCAGCAAGTGGGCAGTGGGCAGGGTCTGGCCAGTGGCCACAGAGCCACGTGAAGCTGTGGGACGGGCTCGTCTGCCCTCCCTACTTCAGCTGACCCAAGGAGGAGGGAGCGCGGGCAGCTGGACGCGTGGGGGCCGGTCACCCCACCCCAGCTGCCCAGCGCCTCGGTGCCCGGGTGGGTGCTGCAGGCAGGGGCGCCGCCCACAGGCCCAAGCCCACCTCCACCGGGAAGGCGATGTCCGTCCTGGCTCCGCTCTCGAGCAGCAGCCGCACCCCGTCCACATCCCCGGCCTTCACGGCCAGGAACAGGCCCTGCATGGGCACGCAGCTTAGGTTGGGGTCGGCGCCGCGCTGCAGCAGCAGCATGATGGTCAGCCAGCGGCTCCTGCGCCTGCAGCACAGGGCTGGTCAGCGCCCACACTGGCCTTCTCCGGCCAGGCTCGCC
>NW_004567170.1:380961-382200 GCF_000260355.1 Condylura cristata | reverse complement strand
CCCCCACGGGCCCCCACAGGTGCCCCCCACCTACTCCATCAGGGACAGCGCCATCTTCCTGGCGGCCCCCACGGTGGCCTCGGCGGCCCCCAGGGGAGTGGGCAGCAGGCTGAGGGCCTGGGCGCCCATCTCCAGCACGTCCTGGGAGAGCCAGATGGAGAAGTCCCGCAGGCCCCTGTCCGACTGGAAGTCGCTCTCCGGGCTGCCTGGGGCCAGCTCGTCCAGGCCCCGCGGCGCGCCCTCCGTCCCCGTGTCCACCTCCGCGCTGACGCTGCCCTTTGGCGAGGGGGAGCCCCGCCTCTGGGGGCCGCTCCTGTCCCCGCTGGACTCCTGGGACAGCCGCTCGTCCTCCAGCGGCGATGGCAGCAGCCGCAGCTCCAGGCCCGGGGGGCCGGACGGCGGGTCCTCGCCCACGGGGCCTGGGGCCCTCGGGGGGGCCACGGAGGACTGGCTGGGGGCCACCAGCACTTTGGGGACGTCCTGAGAAAGAACCAGGAGGGGCATCAGAGGACGGGCGAGAGTGCCTGCACGGTCGGCGGGGAGCCGGCCCGGCGCTGGGCCACGGCCGCACGGCCCGGGCGCCCTCCTGCAGACCCAGGGAGGACAGCGGCCCTCGCGGCCCCGGCTGGGGACCTGCCGGTGGCCATGGCCAGTGTCACTGAGCCGCACACAGCCCTGCGGGCAGCTGGGCGCGCCGTGAGGGGAGACCAGAGAGAGGAGGCCAGGCCGGACCGGTGGTCACTGACCACGCCACGGCCGGTGTTCCGGGACCCCGCCCAGGTCGCCCCAGGGCAGCTCCTAGGACGCCCCTGGGGCTGGCCGTGGACACTGTCTGAGTCCGGGCCCCTCAGAGGCAGGGGTGCTGACCAGGCGGGGGGCAGCCTCCGTGAAGGCCAGGCAGGGCAGGTGGCTGGGCGCCGCGCTGGGGCCTCTGCAGAGCCAGGCCCTGAGAAGCGGCCGTGCCCTCTGCCGCGCACCGGGGAGCCCGGGCCCCCGCGGCCGGCCGGGCGGCTAGCGGGACAGCTGCGAGCCCCGGCCCCGGGGCAGCTGACCTGCAGCGAGGTCAGCGTCCGCTCGGCAACGTTGGGCCTGAAGGCCTGGGCCGGGTAGTACCGGAGCAAGCACATGCCCAGGGGCGTGAGGCCCTCGTCCGAGCGCTTGTTCACGTCCGCCCCGCTGTCCAGCAGTAGGTTGACCACGGCCCTGTGGGAGTGAACCTGCGTGGCCCTCAGGGCCTGC
>NW_004567170.1:375751-379943 GCF_000260355.1 Condylura cristata | reverse complement strand
GGCCGGCCAGGCCCGCACTGCCCCCGAGAAGGCCGCTGGGCTGCGGCCCGCGCAGGCGCTACCTGAACCTGTAGGCGTGCCTCTGCATCCCCAGCAGCAGCGGCGTCTCGTTCCTGACCAGCCAGGGCTCCCCGTCCTCCACGAAGGGCGGGGCGCCGTTCAGGAAGATGCGGGCGTCCAGGTCCCGGCGCAGGGCGGGGGTCATGGGCAGGTGGCCGCTGTCCGTGGAGTAGAGGCTGAGCTCGGGGGGCAGCGTCAGGTCCTCGCTCAGCAGGAAGCGCTTGTAGTCGTAGAACAGGGGGTCCCCCTCCTCGCTCAGGTCCCAGCCCAGCACCTCCCCGTCTGCGAGGCTGACTCTGCCCGGGGGCTGCCTGAGGAAGGCCTGGAACTCGGGGTAGCTGCGGAGGGAGAAGGCCCCGGGGACCTCGGCGCACAGCTGCAGGAGGCAGTCGCGGAACCACAGCCCCACGTCCTGGCGGCCGTCGGGGTGCGTCTCCACGCCGGGGCCGAAGCGCTCGTCCGCCTTGTACAGCCCCTGCCGGGCAGAGAGGAGTCGGCAGCCTGGGGTGCCAGGACGCCCCCCAGGCAGACCCCCCCACCCCTGTGGAAGGCGCCCCTTTGACGAGCACCGAGAGTGACGTGCCCGGGCCGGGGAGCAACGGCAGAAGAGCGCTGCGCCCCGGGGGCTGGGCTGGCCTCTCGGAGAAGGCGGGACCCTCAGTGTCCAGCGGCCTCACGAGTTCATCTGCAGGCCCCTGCGGCAGGGCACTGGGGGTCCAGCCCAGCGACCCAACAGGCGAGGACAGCAGTGTGTGGGAGGAGGTGCCGAGGGGGTGTGGCTGGGCAGGGGTGGGAGGGGCTACTCCTTGCTCCCCACGAATCCAGTGGACTTCAGCAATTTCTGGGCCTCTCCAGACAATTCCATGGCACATGCCAAGCAAGCCAGCGGTGGGTGGAAGACTGTGAAGAGGGGTAAGCCAGGAGGGCCTCGAGTGAGGGGCGTGAGCAGTAGTGCCACCCCCATGACAAGCAGCCTGCGGAGAAGAGCTGGCATGGGGAGCACCGAGGGGCTCCGGGACACATGTCCCAGGCAGGGGCGGTGAAAAGTGCTCAGGATCACTAGCACAAGTCAAACCATAATTAAGACACCACAGCATACTCGTAGGATTGGCTAAATTTTAGAATCTGATAATACTAAGTGTTAACACAGATGCACAGCAGTTGGCACTTCCACATGGCGAGAACTGACATGGAAACCGGCACTGCCGCTCTGAAAGACCACCGTTCTGCTTCTCATGAACTTTACCCTGCACTTAGCAGATGACCAACAATCCCACCCAGGTGTTCACTCAAGTGAAAATGAAAGGACCCACTGTCCCTCACGGCTTTATTCAGGAAAACCAGGGTGGGAGACAACTCAGCAGCTATTGGTGAATCAGTCAGCACAGTAACATCATGCAGTGATGGACTGCGAGTCCCTAACGCATTGAGGTGCTGAGACAGGCAAAATGTGTGTGACTCCCAAAGGATTCAGCCGTAGTAGAAGACATTACAAACTACGTGCAGTGTAATCCCACACACACATCCTGGAGCGCGGGGTGGAGCGTTCTGGATTTTCAAGTGAGTCACATTTATAACAAGAAAAAAGAGGTAGGCAGAACTAATTTTTTAAAGATTTATTTTTACACATACAAAAACTGGGGTGCAGACCAGAGGCACAGGGTGAGAGGACTCCCCAGACACACAGTAGGCAGCTGAGCAGGTGGATTCTTGAAACCCACTGCTGAGGGGACCGTGGGGAGACAGGTGGGGTCTGCTGTACCCCGTGGGTCACTCCCTGGCTGGGGGTCACACTCAAGCTGCAGTGGCTGGTGACAGCCTTATAGCTCTGAGACGCACCCCTGGGCTCCAAGGAAGCCCTTTTTTAAACCATTTTTACTGACTCAACTTCCCTAAAATACTTCCTGTTTAGTCAAGCCTACGTACCACTGGGACTTTTGCATTCTTACTTCTTCAGCGGGTCCTCGCGCTCGGGCAGGCATTTCTCATTCACATCACCCCTGCCCCGGAGCCGCCCCGGTTCAAGAGCCCAGAGACATGGGCCACCCGGTGGGCAGGAACGGTCCGGATGTCCACTTAAATTACTCAACTCGCCTCAGGTAGCTACACGTTCACTGCTGTGTCCACCACAGCTCAGATGTAGAGCCCAAGTGCCGTTGTGATGGTGTCAGGAGGTGGGGCATTGGGGGTGACGGTCAGGAGGCTCAGGCCCTTGCCTGTGGAATGAACGCCCCATAAAGAGACATGTGGAGCGCTGCCGCTCTCTGCTCTCAGAGACACAGAGGGGTGTCGCAGGCTGGGCGCAGGCTCCGCCCAGACACCCCCTGCCCTGCCCACCTGCGGAACCGGCAGGGGCGTGTTTCTCATCCAGGCCTCTCAGATCATAGCAGCTGTTACCCTGTATACACACCCTTGCTTCAAAATGGGGAGAGCATCAGAAACAGGGTGGAAAGGGCTGAAAGTTGGATTATGGCAGCAGAAAAATAACTGTAAAAGGCCGAGACAGTCCAGTTAATATCTAGAAGTTGGACTTTGGGGCATGAAGCATTACAAGAATTTTTGTTTTTGAGAATCGCACCAGGCTCACCCTGCAGGAAGATAGAGCAAATCTAAAACCCCCTTCACCTGATAACATGGTCTCAAAATACATAAAGCAAAGCTTGCCCCAGCTGTGACAAGGCAGAGTCCGCGGAGCCAGGCTGACCGTGCCCTGAGCACAGGGGCAGCACGGCGGAGAGACGTGGCCCCCGAGGTGCCGGGCCGGAGAGCAGCTGTGTCCCGGGCCACGCGCGAAGGCATCCCCTCCGTGCAAACTGGCGCGCTCCTCCCATGAGCATTGTCAAAGCCAGCCGCTGCCTGTGCATAAAGCAAGTCTCAAGTGTCAAAGAACCGAAACCATGCGGAGACCCGGGAGGTCAGCAGCGAACGCTGACCCTGAGCGCAGCACACCGCAGCCGGGAGACGCCGGGAGTCCCGAGAGAAACGAGAGCGCGCTCGGAACCGAGCGACAAGTCGGGGCGAGGGCAGCACTCGGCAAGGAGAGAGGCCGGAGGCAGCCGGCTGAGGAGAAGGAAGCGCCAGACACTGACCCGGGACCAGACAGGGGAGGCCGGGCCCAGGGTGGCTCTCGGGCAAGCAGGTAACAAGCCAACGGCCCCCGGAGACTGACCGCGGGGCAGAGAAGGTGCAGGCAGCCATGAGCCCCCTGCCCGGGGGCCTGTGCCAGGCCCGGGGCCAGCGGGGTGCCGGCGAGGCCGCAGTCCAGGCGTGCGGCAGCCCGGCAGCCTGAGCAGAGGAGCACTGGCCCCCGCTGACCACTGCCCAGCCTGGGCCACACCCGCTGAGACTCCTAAAGGCCTGTTCGTGCACACGCGTGTGAACGCGCCGCCCTGCACTCATGGCGGCTTCGGCACGTCTCCACCGCGGGGCGGCCCAGCGTCTGCGGGGCGCCAGGAGGCCCTGGCCAGGGAGAGGCTGCCCACATGCACACGGGGGGGCGGCCTCGGGGCGACTGAGGTGGAGACCCCACAGCGGCGACATCCCTGCAGGAGTTAGGCTCCGGCCCAGTGGGGCCTGGGTGTGGAGAGGCTTGTCCCAAGGGGCTCAGGCCACTCTATTGGGGTGACAGGCTCTTCTGTAGCTTGACTGACACTGGGCAAAACCCAGAACCCATGGGGGGCGCCACGGAAGACTGTCTGTGGATAAGAGCAAACGGAGCCCGCCTGCACCTGCAAGAGGGTGGGGTGGCGGGGGGGCAGTGGCCCAGGAGGGCCCCGGGGGGTGGTGCCCCGACATCAGAACTGGAAGGATCCAGCTTAGACCTCAGAAAACAGCAATGTCCACCGGCTGCCCACGGAGCCCGCAGCCCGAGCACGTCCTCCTGCGTCGCCCGCAGGGCGTCCGGCCCTCCGGGGTCCTCGGAGAGGCGGGGGCTTCCCGCCAGCCGGCTCCTGGGGGGGGCGGGGGGCGCGGGCAGCGGCCTCACCTGGAAGAGCCGGTCCCTCAGGAACATGGTGCCGTAGCCCTCGCGGGAGCTGAGGCAGAAGGTGCCCGTGAAGCTGGAGCCCTGTGGCCACCTGTAGGTGCCCAGGCCGTGGCGGTGGTCACGGTAGAACTGCCCGTGGTAGCGCTG
>NW_004567170.1:371769-372976 GCF_000260355.1 Condylura cristata | reverse complement strand
TTTTTACCAAGGTGACAGTGGCTCTGACACTGGGTGGTCTAGGGGGGCGGGTGCATACCCCTTCAGAAGTATGTCGCCGATGCCCACCAGCGAGGCGCCCACAGCCGTCCACCACCCGTGGGGCTTACCCCTGGGCGCGGCAGGTGGATTGCTGGGGTTTCTTGGACTTGTCCTGCCTGCCCCGGGGGCGCCTGTCTTCACAGCCCACTGGCACCCCGTGGCCATCCTGCCCTGCTGTGGGGGAGCCAGGGCTGCGGGATAAGGCGGGGAGTGCCCCTGGCTCCTGCGCCCTGGCCCCATGGAGGGCACCAGCCAGGGGGTGGGTGCAGCGTGAGGAGGGGAGAGCGCCTGTCTGGTGCTTTCATCCAGCACCCCAGGAAATGATGACAAGCCCACACGAGGGGCTGGCGACAGAAGTCTGGTGACGCGGCCGCTGGGTGCGTGGCGGTGGCTCAACCCTACAGTGGTCAAAGGCTGCTCTGGCGCTTGGCTCTGGGCTGGCCGGGACCTCGGGAAGGCGGCTCGGTGCAGCTTTGCGGCTCCGCCAGAGCCAGCGCTGCTGCGCCAGACCAGGCACCAGCTCCCCGTTTCTGCAGCCAGAGCGGAGGCCCCGCGCACAAGGGCTGGCAGCCCGGTTTCTCGAGTTGCTACGGTCCATCCGTGAAGATGAAGAAAACGTTCAAAAAGAAAGTTTTCATAAGAAACATGGCACGTATTGGCACCTTAACACCCAAGAGGGTTAGCTTTGGGCCTGGTGGGTGGGCAAACTTGGCAAACCAGCAAATGGCTGAGTGAGCAAGGATGCTGGGTCCGGCTTCCTGCAGTGGGCACCAAGGTCCACCCTGCTCTGCCCTGGGCACCCCCCACAGGCCCCCCATAGCCACGCCCAGAACATCCTCAAGTAACACCATGGACACACCCCCCTGGGCCCCCCACTGACTTGCCCCTGCGGCAGCACCCCCACACACACCAGCCCCGCAGCGGCGACCCACACACCACACCTGCGAAGCCCCCCACTGAATGTGCCCCCCGTGGCACCACACCCCGCCAAGCACCCCCGTGTCCCCCCCCCAACGGCCGCCCCAGGGCCGTTTCTCAGAACCCGCTGGGCTGTGGTCAGGGCACCTGTGTGTGGGGGTGCCGGGGGTCAGCGGGCCCATCGCGCTGTCTAGCACTGGCCTCCTGGTGCACCGATGTCGTCGCCGGG
>NW_004567170.1:367726-370574 GCF_000260355.1 Condylura cristata | reverse complement strand
CGCGCCGGAGCTGCTGACGCGCGCGGGCGTCACTCTGTGCGTCAACGTCTCGCGACAGCAGCCCGGCCCGCGCGCCCCCGGCGTGGCCCAGCTGCGCGTGCCTGTGTTTGACGACCCGGCCGAGGACCTGCTGTCGCACCTGGAGCCCACCTGCGCCGCCATGGAGGCCGCGCTGCGCGCCGGCGGCGGCTGCCTTGTCTACTGCAAGAACGGCCGCAGCCGCTCGGCCGCCGTCTGTACCGCCTACCTCATGCGGCACCGCGGCCTCAGCCTGGCGCAGGCTTTCCAGGCAGGCGGGGCCTGCTCGCAGGGGCGGGGCCTGCTCGCAGGGGCGGGGCCTGCTCGCAGGGGCGGGGCCTGCTCGCAGGGGCGGGGCCTGCTCGCAGGGGCGGGGCCAGAGCGCGACTTCCGGGGAAACCAGGCTCCTGGCAAGGGGCGGCCAGGCGCGGACCTGGGGCGCAGGGTTGAGCCCCTGTCTCCTTCGCAGATGGTGAAGAGCGCCCGCCCCGTGGCCGAGCCCAACCCGGGTTTCTGGTCTCAGCTCCAGAAGTATGAGGAGGCCCTGCAGTCCCAGGCCCTCCTGCCCAGGGAGCCTTCGGGACAGCCCCGACCTGGACATGCCGCGCAGCAGAGTGAGCCCTAGCCGGGAGGGGCGCCCCGCGCCCCAGGGCTTCGCCCCGGAAATGCAGCTCTGGAGGGTCTCGGCCCTTTCTGCCCAGGTTATGCACGTGTCCCCCGAGGGGGCTCGCCCGCGCACTAGAAGGGGTCTGGTCGGAGCCAGGACCCCTGCGGAATTTCGGCATAAAGACGCTGCAGCGCGATGGAGCCCGGAGCCAGCCACGGGAGAGCCGCCCGCCTGCCTCCCCAGACGGCGCCGGGCCTGGCTGCCCACCCGGCGGGGTCCCGCAGCCGCCCCGGCTCCACTGCCCTCCCTGGCGCCCTGGCCTCCCTTCCGCAGGCGTGGGGGCCGACCCTGGGCACCGCGGCCTGCTGCTTGTGCTCCCACACGCCTGAGGACCGGCAGGGGAGGCAGCTTGGAACCGCAGGTGACCTGGACAGGTGGGCACACGACACCATCGCAAATAAAATCCTGTCGCTGGTGTTGTGCGTGTGTCACTTCCTGCACCCTCGGCCGGCGTCCTCGCTCCTGCTGGGCCTCCTATGGCCCACTCAGCCCATGCCCAGGGCCCCGAGTGGGCACCGTGCCGCCGCGCTCCCTCGCCCACACTGGAGGCCCCGAGGAGTCCCGCCGCCCCCGACTGCCCCCACCCCCAGGGGTGGGGCATCAGCGTCCCGCCCACCGGTGCACCCCCAGGGGAGGCGTCCCACTGCGAAGACCTCTGTTGAGGCGCACCCTGCTGCGGAGGTGCTGGGGTGACTGTGAAAGGGGTCCCCGCCTCCCGCTCGTGGGCCTCTGGCTGCGCGGAGACTCTGGCTCTGCTTCCGCACTTGGTGGACTGGCAGCCCTGCGGCCCCTCCCGGGGTCCCTGGTCAGCAGCCCCAGCCCACACGCCCCGTCTGTCCTGACCCACCGGACCCCACTAACATGGGGCCTGCCAGCTGCTGGCGTGAGCTGCGCCCTCAGGGAAGCTCCTGCCATGTCTCCAGCTGGCAGGTGAGGCCCCGAGTGCCCGCAGGGAGGTCCAGAGCCGGCGCAGCCCAGCCTGAGGGCAGACTCCTGACCTGCCATGTCAGGCCGGCGAGGGCCACAGGGCGCGGGCCAGGCAGACGCGGAGCTGTGGCCACACCCCCAGACCTCTACCCGCCGAGTGCCATCTGGAGAGCCTCACGCTCTGAGCCCACCTCCCAGGCAGCCTGAGTGGGGCCCCTGCGCCTGGAGAGTGACCGCTGCGGGCAGAGGCCTGGCCTCGCCCCTCTGCGCCTGCCCGCATGCTCCTCCCACTCCCTTCAGGGTGCCCCGGCGGACAGGTGCATGTGCCCCCAGACGGCCAGGCTGGCTCCTTGCAGGTACAAATGTGGGGTGAGGGTGTCCCACGTGGGTGAGGCAGGTAACCGCCACTGGGCCAGCAACGCCTCTGGCGCAGAACCGGACACGGGAGATGCCCAGGGCCCTCCAGCGGAGAGGACCCGCCCCTAGTCCAGGGGCCAAGAGGCTCAGGAGGCCCAGTGTCCAGTCACGCTGCGCGCAGGTGCTGGTGGACCTGCCCGAGGGGTCCTGGCAGCTGGGCGTGGGCTCTGGGGCAGCCGTGACGCCATTTCCACCCTGTCCTGGCCCCGGCACTGAGGAACTGGCCACCTGGGGCAGCAGGGACCATCGGAGCCCAGCTCCTCCTCTAGTCTCAGGTGCAGGCACGAGCCCTGGGGGTTGGGTGGCCGCCCCATCAGGGCGTGCCTCCTGTGAGGGCCCAGGAGCTGGGGTCCTTGCTGGGCGCCGCCCACACGCCCACCCCAGTCCGCAGGCCCCGGCGGTGGGGCAGGACTCCGGGGCGAGCAGTGCTGCCTCCCGCTCTGGGGGTGCGGCCCACGCCCCAGGCCCTTCTCCCTGGACAGGGTGCGCCGGAGGAGCGGAGCCCACGCCACCCGGTGAGCTCGGGAGCAGCGCCCGCCAGGGTGACCAGTGCCAGGGCCGCCGCCCCTGCCTGTGCCCTGGGCCCGGCCGGCCGCAGCAGAGCTCTCCGTCCAGTGTGGCCACCGCTGCGCGCAGCCCCACGGGGCGCAGCGACCTCGCCATGCGCGTCCTGACGGTGGCGCTGAAGCGACCTGGGCTTCAGCCCCGCGGCCACACAGGCTGGCGACCCCCTTGCCTGCCAACTGGCTTGAGGGGGCGCTGAGCCCGACAGGCCGCCCCCGCGGGGACACTGGGCCCCCGACGCCGGCGGCGGCCGCG
>NW_004567170.1:365299-366476 GCF_000260355.1 Condylura cristata | reverse complement strand
GGCGGCCTCCCTGCCCCCGCCGCAGGTGGACAGTGGCTGACAGGTGTGCGTCAGGCAGGCCAGGCCAGCAAGGGGACAGCGACCTGGGAATAGCCGGGAGTGGACACAGGCCCGGGAGCCCGCCGAGACGCCCTCCTTGCACCAGGCCAGGCCGGCTGACAGCTGCAGGTGCCCAGGGGCGGGCCGCACCGGCCAGCTCCCCACCCCACTGTGAGCCCGGCGCCCAGCTGTCTGGTCCACCCAGGAAAGTGGCCAGCAGAGTGGGGGCCCAGGGCCCTCAGCTGGCCACTGGGGTTGGGCCTGGCAGCCAGGGGCGGCCCTGCCCTGGGCTTTCTGTGGCGCTCGGTGCCTCGGTGGGGCAGCGCGTAGACCCCAGTGTCCAGCGCTGTGGGGCAGGCGGGCAGTACACTGGGGCCGTGAATCCGTGGGCCTCGGCCTGGGCACAGAGGCCCCTTCTCTGCCCGGCCCACCCCGGGGCGCAGGCTGGAGTCCAAGGCCTGCCCCTGCGCCTCGCGTGGCCCTGTGCCTCCGGCAGGCTGGGGGTGCTGCTGCCCAGGGCCGTGCCGTCTGCACCCGCTCCCGAACCCCCACGCCAGCACGGCACGAGCAGCGTCCCCCTGGCGGCCCCGCAAATGCACCCCCACGCCCCAGGGCACCCCGACGCCCTCCGTGCGGGGAAGGGGAGATACCGGGCCTAGCTGAGGAGTGGGCGCCGGGGCCAGCGGGCCCAGGGCTGGACCTGGCTGGGGGGGAGGGCTCAGCAGGAGGGAGTGTGCGGGGCGGTGCCGGGGGGCCCGGCGCGGCAGAGCGGGGCGACTCCGGCCTGCGTCTGGGACCGGGCAGGGCCAGGAGGCAGCAGAGAGCCACCGTGGGTGCGGGCAGCAGCCGCGGCAGCCGAGGGCAGCCAAGAGGCGCCGTGTGGACAGTGGCGGGTGGCTGGGGCCGGGGAGGCCGCCCCTTGGGTCCTGGGGCCCCCTGGAGGCTTCAGAGGAGGCCCGGGCTCCGGCCCGGCAGTGAGTCCGCCGGTGTGGCCAGCGTGCAGCGGGGGGGTCTGAGGCGGTAGCAGATTTGGGGGCCCTTCCAGACTGCCCCGACCTTGCCGGGGATCCCAGGAGGCCCGAGTGGAGACGGGAAGGGTGAGGCGCGGGGAGTCAAGAGCAGGCCTGCAGGTGGGGTG
>NW_004567170.1:341854-343278 GCF_000260355.1 Condylura cristata | reverse complement strand
TGGGCTGTGGAGTCCAGCGCCCCTTCCGGTGCCCGCCGCCTGCCCGGGCGGCCAGAGCGGTCCTCCCCTGCTGGAAGCCCGCAGCCGCCGGTGCTGTGCTGGGGGCGCCCCGGCCGCCTCTTCCCTCCCCTTCTGGGAACTGCCTGCGGATGTGGCCGTGGCAGGAAGTGTCTCAGTCTAGTGCCAGGGAGAACTCCAGCTCAGCGTCTCTGGGGTGCGGGCAGGTGGCCTCCGCTTACACCCCCAGACAGGCTGCCAGCGCTGCGCCAGGGTGGAATGGCCCCGCAGAGACAAACCCCATCGGCCCGGGCTGGGATTGGCATCAGCAGCAGGTGAGGCCCCGCCCGGGCCCCAACCACTGGGTGTAGGGGGCCCCTGTGGGTCCTCGAGGGAAGGGACTGAGACCCAGGCGGTGCCCGGTGCCTGGGGGCAGCCTGGCATGGGCCAGCCTGCCTCCAGCGGGAGGGGGTCCCGGCAGCGACGCTGGGGTGTGCGAGGGCGTGGCTGTGGGGGGCCGACGTGGGGCTGCACACGCCTGCTGGCCTCGGCTGGGCGGTGGCTGCAGGCCGCGGGGCTCCGTTGGGGGTGTCCTGGAGCCCCTCACACCCGGGCCGGCATCGGAGGGGACAGCTGCCGTGGCCCCACCCTGCAGGTAGGGGTCCCCCTCACGCTGCAGGGCCCAGCATCCCTTGCTGTGTGGGGCGCCCTGCGGCAGGGCCCTCCAAGGGCTGGAGTTGTTTGGCCCCTGCGGGCCGCGTCCTGGGCCCTGCTGGGTCAGGCCGAGGCGCTGGGGAGGGTCTCTGGGGCGAGCGGCCTGGAGGCAGGTCTGTCTGGGGGCACAGAGGGGTGCAGGGTGTGCCCGACAGCCAGCGCCAGGGGTCGCCCCAGGAGAGAGCCCCCGGCCAGCCAGGCCCAGCCTGAGGTCTCAAGAGGAAGTGGGCAGGCTCTGCCTGGGGCTGTGCCCAGCACCCTGGGGCCCTTCGGCCTGAGCTGGGTGTAGCCCCCCAGGAGACAGGTGGAGCCAGAGGCCAGCAGGGGGCTGCCCAGCAAGAAGAGGAGCCCCGAGGAGAGGGCAGGCGGCTGGGGTGCCCGGCCCTCTGGGGACCCTGGCAGGCCTGGAGCCAAGGGAGACCCAGGGAGAGAGTGGGGCTGGGCGCGTGGACCGGGTGATGGGCGCCCCGCTAACCTGGCTGGCCACCCCGGGCCACCAGCAGGCTGGACCTTGTGGGAAGGCAGTGAGTAGGGCGGGAAGGGGGAGACATGGGGGGGCCACCCCCACGGACACGCTACCGTGTTGGCCCCGCTCCCCCCGACCCCGCATGGCCATGCATGGGGGCAGACTGCCGGGGCCGTGCCCAGGGGAACAGAGAGTGCCCCGCCGCCACAGGCCACGGCCCCCCCCGCCACCCCAACCCCTGCAGGCC
>NW_004567170.1:340068-341513 GCF_000260355.1 Condylura cristata | reverse complement strand
CCTGCCCCCGCCCAGGCAGGCCTCCCGGTGCCCAGTCCTCCAGGAAGCCCCAGCTGCGGCCGCCTTCCCCCTTCCCGGGCAGCGCAAGGGTCACAGGGGTCCCGGGCCTGGCTGCCCTCGCGTGGCAGGGGCGCCACTTAGCTGCGTCCAGCCTGTGGAGATGGAGCCCAGGCCCCTGCGGAGGGGCGGCCCTGCTGTCCGCACATGGCCAGTGGCAGCTAGAGGGTCAGCCCGCCAGGGTGGGTTTGCCCACCCCAAGTGTCCCGAGGTGCAGGCATGGGGCCTCTACAGAGAAGGATCAGAGGGGGGGCGGAGGGGCAGCCAGCTGCTGGACGCTGGGCAGGGCCAATCCACAGGTCAGACTCGTCCAGAGCCGCCTGGGATACTCCTAGCAGGTCCCGTCCCAGCACCCGCTGCTCTGGGGTCGTCCTCACCGGCGCCCACCAGCTCCCAGATGGCCCGCAGCCTGCTGGTCACCCACTGTCTGCCCTCCTCGACCTCTGAGGTCGTCGAGTCCAGTCCCGGGGGGACCCGCCCACCAGAACAGCAGCGCTGTGGGCTCCGGGCGGGCCAGGGCTCCTGTGGCCCAGCGGTACCACGGGGCCAGGGCGCGGGGCGCTCTGGGGCCCTCCTCTGGGGGCCTCCAGGGGACAGTGGCACAGGCTGGGTCTCGGCCAACTCGCCGCCCAACTGCACGCACAGGGTGCCCTGCTGACCCCGGAGGGACAGGCCCGGAGGCCCGGCCCGCCCGCACCTCGGCGCGAGACTTCCCTCTGGTGCACGGGTCCCCGCCGTGGCCCGGCCAGCCTCCCCACGAGGGTAGGAGGAAGTGGGCGCGGGATACCACAGCCCCCCAGCAAGAAGCGGCAAGGCCTGCTGCCTGGGGCCCAGCTTGGGCCACAGAGCTGGCAGGACACCGCGGGGCGCCCCGCCCCCCCAACACAGGTTCCCCCTAGACGGGCGTGGGAGGCACTGAGGCAGGAGGGTGAGGGTCCGGCTGCCGTCCGTGGGGCCCAGGCCAGGCAGAGCACGGCCCCCACAGACCGGCCAGGCTCAGGGAGGCCAGCGGGCGCTGCACCCACAGGCAGTGACCAGCAGTGACCAACCTGAACATGAGTCTCCAGCCCAGCAGGCGGGAAGGTGGCACCTGCCTCTGGGGCGCCCCACACCCTCAGGGACTGAGTTGGGGGCTCCCAGACCTGTGGGACGCCAGCACCCAGCTGTGGCCGGCTCTGCCCCCCTGGACCATAACCACACTGTCCACGTCTGGCGAGCCTGTGGGCTTAGTGGGGTGGGGGCACAGTGACCCCCCGCGCTGCTCTGAAAGTGCCTGGGCCTGGCCAGGACCGGGCTTCCCGTGGTGGGCGGGGCCGGGCCGAGGGTCGGGCTTCCCCGTGGTGGGCGGGGCCGAGTGGGGGCTTCCCCGTGGTGGGCGGGGCCGGGCC
>NW_004567170.1:337984-339843 GCF_000260355.1 Condylura cristata | reverse complement strand
TGCGGAAGAGGCCGTGGCCCCTCACCTGCAGGTGGCGTCCAGGGAGCGGGCAGCTGGGCAGGTGCCAGAGCCCGGCTTGGCATCGTGGCGGGCACCAGGCCCGCCGGCTCCCGGGCGGGGGTGGCCACCAGCGGCTCGGCCCATCTGGCCCCAGGTGGCTCCTGGGCCTGTGGGGCCTGTGGGGCGCAGGGCAGGGCCCCCAGCAGCGCAAACCCCGGCGGCCCGGAGGCCTCAGGACCGGCCGGGGCAGCTCCCTGGGCACTGGGGGAGGCCCAGCCAGCCTCGGGCCAGCACCGGTGAGGGCCCAAAGGAGCAGCGGTCACGGCAGTTCAACAGGTCCAGCTGAGTCTGAGACGAGGTTGGACGGGGACGCCGGCAGGAGGGCGGGTGACCCCAAACTCAGCTGCCCAGGAGGAGCGTTCCCAGGGCGCCCAGACACGGGAGCTGAGGCGGGTCTGGGGGTGCGGGGCTGCAGGCGGCTCAGGCGCAGCTTGCCGGGCAGGCCTGGGGCGCAGGGGCCTGCCTGTTCCTCCAAGCCCCCGACCCATGCTCAGCCTGGGCCCTGGGGTCAGCGTGTGGCCAGCTCAGGGCAGCACCAGGGCCCTGCCGAGGCCGCAGCTCAGGCTCCCAGAGAGGGGGCTGCTGGGCTTCTACCCGCCGCTGGCCGTGCTGCTGTTCTGCTCCCTGCAGGTGCTGGGCGCCCTGGCCCGCAGGCCGGCCGCCGACGCCGCGCAGGTGGCGGCCTCGCGCCGGGCGGCCCGCGTGGTCTGGGCCAACCTGGCGGTGTTCGTCGTCTGCTTCCTGCCCCTGCACCTGGTGCTGACCGCGCGCCTGGCCTGGGACCTGCCCGCCTGCCCGCTGCAGTTCGCCCTGCACCTCACCAACAACCTGTGCAACGCCAACTGCTGCCTGGACGCCATCTGCTACTACTTCCTGGCCCGCGAGTTCCCGCAGGCGTCCACGCTGCGCCCCAGCGCCGAGGCCCCTCAGGCCACAGTCCGCGGCCCTGACCCTGGGCCAGGACAGCTCCAGCCCCCGGCAGGCCCCGCGCCGGGAGGTGCCGCGTGGGAGCCGGGGGGGACAGGGGCGGCTCCAGGCCCTCGGGACAGCGAGCGTTCTCCAGGAGGTCCGGCTGGCCGGGACCTGGCCGCACCCAGCTCTTAGCGGAAGGAGGACAGACCAGGGCCAGAGGACCGAGGCCTGAGCAGGACCCAGCGGGGTGGTGGGCCTGGGTCGCGGGGCGGGGCGGGCGCCTGGGGGTCAAGCTGGGCGGGCCGGCCCCCCCCAGCCTAGCTTGGGGAGGTCTCTGGAGCCTGCGGGCTTCCTCCTGCCACCCCTGGTCGCCCTGGGGCTGCTGCCGGGGCCAGGGCCTGAGGCCACTGGCCCTTGTCCCTGCCTGGGGCCACCTCAAGGTGACACTTCAGAGACCCTGTGGCTGTGTTCAACCCCCCAACCCCTCACACCAGTGCCCCTGGGCCCCCCCGGAGACCCACCCTGGCACGCGTCCATCCCCCAAGGAGAGCCGCTGTGGTTCTGGGGAACCCTGACCCTCGCCTCCACCACGCCCAGGCCTGGGCCCCAGGGACGGGCAAGGCCTGCAGAACCCCTGTGCCTGGGGTGGGGGTGGGGTCGTGGACGCTGAGGCGTGTCACCTGGGGACCACTGGAGCCCAGGCTGAGCGGAGCGGCCAGCCCCTGGCAGGAAGGAGGCTGGGGCTCACCATGCCCGCGGCCCAGGGCTGGGTGGCCCCCACCTGCCCAGCAGAGAACACAAAGGCAGCGACCCGGCCCTGGCGTGAGGCCGCCCCGAGCCACCCCCACCCATCACCCCCACGCGCCCCCACCACGGCCTCCCCAGCC
>NW_004567170.1:334500-335541 GCF_000260355.1 Condylura cristata | reverse complement strand
GGGCCCTGCCGAGGCCGCAGCTCAGGCTCCCAGAGAGGGGGAGGGTCGCCGAGCCCCACTGGGCATCCCTGGCCCCCAAACGTGGAGGCCTCCTGGGCTGGACAGCAAGGCTGCCGTTCTGAAGCTGGGGCATGGGCTGACCCCGGGGGCTCCTGTCCAGCGGCGAGGCTGTGGACACCCGGCAGCTGTCCAGCAAGGGGTCAGGTCCAATGAGCCATGGCTTCCGCGGCAGGGGGGTCCACCCAGCGCTCTCAGACCAGGACAGCAGCCCTGGGCCGGCCTGGCTCGGCCGCCTGGTGTTCGGCTGGTCCATCTCAGTGACCCACACGGGTGGTCTGGGTGCTGTGGCCGCTGGGCAGCTGTGCCGTGCCCTCCACAGAAGCTGGGGGTCAGGAAGGAGGCCGGTGGTCCCCGAGCTATGGAGACAGGATGGGTGTGGCACGGGAGCAGGGTCCAGCTCGGGCCGCCCCAGGATTCTAAACTGCTGGTCACCAGCTCCACTGGCACTGGACGTGGCTGGAGGGGGTGGGGGACGTGGCAGGCCCTGCTGACCGAGGTCCTTTCCAAGCCCGATGTGGGCGTGGGGTGGGCAGGCCCTGTCGCCCGCAGCCGGCCGGAGGTGGCAGTATGGCTGCAGCTGTGTTCAGGATTCTCCAGGGCCCCGTTGCTCCTGGGTTTGGGGTGACTGCTAGCAGCACCCTAGGAGAGCAGCCCATGCCGCAGGGCCCCCCGCGAGGTCAGGGTCAGGCCCCTCGTCCACAGGAACCCTACAGCGTCTGTGGGGCCTGTGCCAGCCCCGAGGTCAGGGTGGGGCGTGGGGTGCCTGGGGAGCAAGCCCCGACAGGCGTGGGGGCAGACCCAGGTGACCTGGGCTGGCCAGCCCGGCGGAGGGCTGCAGCCCAGGCGGCAGCGAGCAGGGCGCCTGGCCACGAACCCATGTCTTGCCTGAAGTGCCCTTCTGAGCCCTGGGAGGCCTCCCCAGGATGGGGCCGCGCCGGGTGGGGGGGCCGCCCAGGCGACTGCGCCGCGGTGTCTCCTGCC
>NW_004567170.1:332935-333560 GCF_000260355.1 Condylura cristata | reverse complement strand
CCCAGGGCCTGGTCTGGCGCCCACTGTGGGCGGCGGCGTCCTGTCCCCCGCCGCGCCTCCCCGCCTCCCCCAGCCCGGCCGTCGCCTCTGCTCTGGCCAGCGGGCCTGGTGCCCCCACCGCTGCTCCCCCATGGTTCCTGGCTCTGGGCTGGGGCCAGCGCTGACCGCCCGTCCCCGTCCTCTGAAGTCGGTTCCAGCTCGGACAGAGCCAGGGCGGTGCCAGGCTGGGGCAGCAGAATGCGGGCAGCTCGCCGGGCGGGAGCCCTGCCTGGCCTGCCAGCGCTCAGCCCTGGTCCCTTGCTGCTGCCCTCTGATGCCCACCAGCTTCCTGCAGAAGTTTCTCCTAACGGAAGCTCAACATCAGGGCCAGCGTGGTGAGGACCACAGTGTGGTCAGCGCCCAGCGTGCCCAGGGCCCAGTGTGGTCAGCGCGGGGTGGTCAGTGCCCAGGGCGTCAGGCCCCCGCGTGGCAAGGGGTCCCGGAACGGAGCCCACGGAGGCAGCCAGGCCTGCGCCGAGACCAAGAGGGTGCCAGCCGCCAGCCCTTTTATTTCAGAGCAGCTCGGCGTGGCGCGCGGTCTCGAAGCCGGAGCCGGCTTGGGTGGGCGCCGTGGGGGGCCGTGGCG
>NW_004567170.1:327194-329870 GCF_000260355.1 Condylura cristata | reverse complement strand
GCCGGGCGTCTGGGTGCCTCCGGGCCCCGGGGCTGGCTTCCCTCTGGGGGTTCGATACTTGTTCTTGCGACTGTAGAGCAGGTTCCTCTGGAAGAGGCGAGGCAGGCGGCCATGGAACAGCAGGACAGCCAGCACCATCCCTGCAAGGCTGGAGGTCAGTACAGGGCCCTGGTTTGCTGCCCCCCGCAACCAGGCCTCTGTGGAGGGGCGCAGGTCCAGGGGCCTCGCCTGGACCGGGGTCTGGCTCTTGCCAGCACCCCCCCCAGAGGTGGGCAAGTCCTTGGGAAGCGAGAGCCCCCAGGCTGGAGCCTGTGCTCCGGCCAGGACCGGCCCAGCCCACCAGCTGCCTCCAGCCTCTCCTGGGACGTCCCCTGTGCCCGCGTGTGCCATGCTCTGCTTGCTGCACCTCCTTTACTCCTTGGGGTACCCACTGGTCCTGCCAACTTCGAAGGGGCAGACGCAGGAGAGGAAGGCGGGCGCCCCCCGCTGTAGGTCCGCGCCTCGCCGCCGGGGGCGCTGCTTGATCGCGCCTTGTCCCTGGGCGCTCCAGGCGGGAGGTGGCCGCGGCGCAGCGGCCTGTCCGGCTTTTCCCGAAACCTCTCACACGACGGAAAAGGCTGTCGGGAGTGGCGCCAGCAGCCCGCGACGGGGGCGGCACACAACCTTGGACACGAAAGCAGGCGGGCGACACACCCGTAGGTGGAGCCAAGGGGCAGCCGCGTGGACGCGGGGCCTCTCCCAAGCCCAGGACAGCGCCTGTGCGCCCCAGCGCTCGGCTCCCAGCTTCTCCCCCTCTGCCCAGAAGGCTCCAAGAGGTACCTCTGTAAGAGCCCCGCCCGGCCCACGGCCGGTGTGCAGCTGGAGGCTGGACTGCTTGAAAGGAGCCCCCCAAATTCGTGTCCTCCCTGGCACCCCGGGGCACGACGTGAGTGAAATAGGGTCTTCACAGGTGTAAGTAGCTAAATTAAAAGTTCATGTCCGAGTAGTCCGAAACCTAAATCCACCTCAACCGGGACCTATGAGGGCAGCAAGGGGCCGCACCACCACGCCCCGCGACAGCAGCCGGCTCGCCCCACCACAAACCCACGCCCCGCCATGCTCTCCGCGGCCCCGCCCGAGGCCCGCCCACAGCCCCGCCCATGTAGCCTGTCCACCCCCTGCCCTCTCTGGCCGCTCCGCGGCCCTCTGGGGCTCCCTGGCGCCTTACCTCTCTGGCTCCAGCCCCTCCACCACAACGCACAGACCCTGATGGGCCACTCGTGGCCACCGCCAGGGTGGTCAGGGTGGGACTTTCCCTGCGGGGTCTCCACCTGGAACCCAGGTGGAGCAGAACCCCGAGTTCCCGTGCAACCCCAGTGGCCTCACCTGTCAACGGGCCCAGCCAGTACACCTGGGCGTACTCCAGCCAGGTGTGTCCTGAGCACTGGAAGGTGACCCAGGCCGCCAGGGCAGGGTTGAAGAAGGCCGAGGTGAAGGGCCCAGCTGCCAAGGGAAGGCAGAGCTGCCACCGGGCTGCCACCGGGCTGCCCCCCCCGCGGCCAGGTGGGCTGGGGGCCTGGGTCCCCCAGGACAGGCTCATGCCGCTCTTCTCTACCACCCTACACCTGGGGGTCTCTGAGAGACAGGCAGAGCGACCGGCAGACAGAGCAGAGAAAGTGGGGTGTGCCTGGTGGGGCTTGGGCCGGAGTGGGGGCTGCAGGGCCGTGAGCTTGGGGGGGCTCAGCAGGCAGGGAGGGACCCAGACAGGCTTGGGGGGGCCCGAGGAGAGGGAGAAAGGCAGCACTCGGCTCCCTAGAAGGGGTGGCGGGGATGCGGAGCTCCCGGAGCAGAACAGGCGCCTCCTGCCCCCCCCCCGTGCAGACTCGCGGTCGCCCAGCTGGACAGACAGGCCGACGGGGCCTGCGCCCCAGGGGCCCCGCCCGGCCCAGCCGGCCGCCACCCCCGCCAGGCGCCTGGGACCAGCCCACCCCGTCCCCGCGGCCGCTGGCCTGGGTGTCCACGGAACGGCCGGGCGCCCGGGGTCACCTGCGTAGGCCATGACGGTGACCAGCAGGGCCACGGCCGGCACTCTGAAGAGCGGGGGGCTGTTCCAGAAGCGGAGGAGGGTCAGGTGGAAGAAGAAGGCGCAGGCGCCCTCCACCAGCGCGCCGTGGGCCACGGAGGTGCGCAGGGCAGAGTGGCAGTGCGCCGCCATCAGGTTCTGCAGGACGTGCAGCTGGCTGAGCTCCCAGCCCCAGAAGAGCCGGGTCAGGGCGCCGGCCGCCCCCAGGCCCAGCGCCTGGGCCACCAGCTTCAGCAGCGTGCCGGGCAGCGAGGCCTGCGCCAAGAGGAACTCCTGCAGGGCCACGGCGGGGTTGGCCGAGGCTCCGTCGAAGGTGGCTCCGTGCGCCAGGAAGAGCAGGAAGACCAGGGTCAGCAGCAGGTCGGGGCCGAAGCCCCCCGCCCAGGGCCCGATCTCCACCAGCATCCGCATCTCCAGGCAGCAGGCGCCAAGCTGGGCGGCGCCCGCCGCCTCCCGCGCGAAGCTGGCGTAGGCGCCCGCCGGCAGCAGGGCCCTGGCCGCCCTCCTGGCCGCCTGGCACAGCGCAAAGGTGGCGAGGAAGAAGCAGAGGGACACGTTGAGGCCGGCCATCGCCCGGCCTCCGGAGCAGCTGCGCGGCCTGGCTGAGGCGTCTG
>NW_004567170.1:326061-327039 GCF_000260355.1 Condylura cristata | reverse complement strand
CCAGGCGCCCACGGCCCCGCTGCCTGCTCCCCGGGCCCGGCCTCGGGGTCACACCCAGCAGCACAGGGAGCCCGGGGCGGGAACGGGGCTGCGGGGCCTCACAGCTGCTCTTGGGCCGGCGGGGCTGGCCCCCACCTACACCCCGCACGGGGAGGCCGCTGCACGTGGGCTCCCCCCACCGCGCTGAGCCAGGCACCCTCCAGGTGGGTCGGGGAGCCCCCAAGTGATCCCCGCTCCTCAGGGCAGGCCAGGCTGGCTCTGCCTATGCTCTAGATCTGGGGGTCGCTCCCGGGGGGTCATTCAAGATCTGGGGGCTGCCGTGTGGGGGCGGCAGTTCCTGCAGACCCCTCACTGGCGGCGGCAGGGAGTGTGTGGTGTCCTTCCTCGGCGTCCCCTCCCCTCGGGGAGGTGGGGCCCGCCCCAGGGCTGGCCTGCGCACCCCACAGGCTGGCTGCCTCCCGCCCCAGCCGCGGGCCTGGCCCTGCCCGGCCCTGTCGTCAGTCAGCGGGGCGCTGGCTCCGGCCGAGGCCCACTGCCCACTGCCCGGCGGGGCCAGCTGGATCCTGTCCACTGGTCCCTGCCGGCCCTGGGCCACGCTCTTCTCCCGAGGGCTTCGCTTCCATCCCAGATGCGCCCTGAGACCCTGAGCGGGACCCCACCCTGGCTCAGAGGGGGCTGCCCCCCTTCGCGAGTCGCTGTTTAAAAGCCTCGTGTGTAGACCGAGGTGAAGTGAGTCTGGCTTATTTTCTGTGTAGGAATCTAAGAGCTCGAACACATGGGCCGGTTCCCGTATTCAGGTGCACAGCAGCACCCCCAGACCGCGCTAACACACCCCGACCTCCCACCCGGGCTCCAAAGCGCCCCGCCCCGCCCGGCCCCGCCCTGGGGTCAGCTGGGAGCCAGGCTCGGCCGTCTGGCGGGTTCTGGCTGGGGGCGGGTGGGGAACCTGAGCGGGGCCCAGGCCCCGGGCTGCCTGGT
>NW_004567170.1:320134-321700 GCF_000260355.1 Condylura cristata | reverse complement strand
GCGCCTGTGTGTGCACCTTGAGCATGTGGGTGTGCGCCTGTGTGGGGTGTGAGTGTGTGCACCTGTGTGAGCGTGTGGACCTGTGTGAGCGTGTGGGCCTGTGTGCGTGTGAGCGTGTGCGCGCCTGTGTGCACCTTGAGCGTGTGTGTGTGCGCGCCTGTGTGTGGGGTGTGAGTGTGTGCACCTGCGTGCGTGTGCACCTGCGTGCGTGTGCATGTGCGCGCCTGTGTGTGCGCCTTGAGCGTGTGTGTGTGTGCGCCTGTGTGTGGGGTGTGAGTGTGTGCACCTGTGTGAGCGTGTGCACCTGTGTGCGTGTGCACCTGCGTGCGTGTGCGCGCCTGTGTGTGCGCCTTGAGCGTGTGGTGTGCGTGTGTGTGTGCCTGTGTGAGCGTGTGTGGGCGTGAGCGTGTGCACCGGCGCGGGTGCCCACGTGCGCTGCTCGGGTCAGTGGACAGACCGCGCCTCGGGCAAGGGGTGGTGGGACTCAGGCTCCCCCAGAACCAGGGCCCCCCTCTGCCAGCTCCTCGGGTTTGTTAAGGGGAAGGGGCACCCCGGGGGCGCGGGAGGCGCCCACGTGCGAACGAGCCCTTCCAAGCGCCGCCTCCCGAGCCCCTCTCTGCAGCCTGCCTGTCCAGTCCTGGCGATGACCAGCGGGGGGGGGCGGGGGGCAGGTTCTGTGGGGCGGCCGGGCAAAGGGGAGCGACTGGGCTGTGGCCACGGAGGCTCCGGCAGGGCGGTTCCCGGGGCAGGTGCGCTGGGCTGCCTGGCCTCAGTCACCTGTGCGGGGGTCAGGGCCTTGGAGGCCGGCTTCAGGCTGGCTGACCTGAGTGGCCGGCCAGGCCCGCACCGCCCCTCCCCTGGGAGCTCCAGGCTGCTCCCCGGCCGTCCCATCACGCTGGGGAGCACTGTCTGGGGACATCTGGGGGACACCGGTAGGGCCCTGCACCCACAGGGGTGTGCCCACGCCTGGCAGGGCCAGCGTGTGCCGTGGCTCAGACTCCCCCTCGGGCCCCTGGGGTGCAGCCAGGGCAGACCCGCGGGCACCTCGTCCTGCATCCTCACAAGCTTGGAAGGGAGCGGGCGTGAGACCCCGGGATGCCCAGACCCGGCGCCACGGGCGGCCAGCGGGGGGCTGCGGCGGGAGCGGTCACAGGCTGGGGTCACGGCAAGGCGGGAGGGGGCCCCGGACGGCCCCTGGCTCGGAGGCCCCCAGCCGAGGGGAGCCCTCCTGGCCCGGGGCTTCGGGTTCTGCTGCTGGTTTCCTGGGGGCCGGATGTGCCCTGGACGGGGCGGCGGGTGCCTGAGGACCCGTGGGCTTTTGGACGCGGCTGAACGGGCCCTGGCTGTGCCCAGGGGTGTCGGGGTGACAGAAGGACGGAACCGGCGCCCCGACGAGACGATTCCCGTTGGGAGCCCTGGCGGTCCTGCCCCTGGAGACAGTGGGGTTCCCGTCTTCTGGAGCCGCCAGGCTGCCCCCTGCGGCCTGGACACTTCTCTGCCCGCCAGGCCTGCCCGCCCTGGCCCCGCTGCCGCGGGCCTCCCACTGGCCCCCCACCGGCCTCGTCG
>NW_004567170.1:318268-319230 GCF_000260355.1 Condylura cristata | reverse complement strand
GCCGTGGGGGGAGGGGCCGCCGTGGGGGAGGGGGACGGCCCACCTGATGGTCCCGGCCAGCAGGGGGTTGAAGGCGTACAGCCAGTCGTGCATGTCCTTGTCGCTGCTGGCCTGCAGCAGGATGCCCCGGTGCTCCGTGCACACCGCGAACGTGTGGGGCGTCTGCGGGAGGGGCGGTGGGGAGCCTCAGCCCGCGGGGGGCTGCCCGGCCTCCGCCTGCCCGAACGGGACTGGCGCCTGCTCCCCCGGCCGGGACCCCGCGGCCGGCTGCTCCCGAGCCCCAGGAGCTGCGGCTCCCGCCCGTCCCGCGCCCGCCCGCCCGCACCTTGAGCATGGCCTGCTGGTCCTCGCTGTACTCCACCTGCGCGGTGGACAGGTTGAGCACGAAGCGCTCCACGGCGTCGCGCTCGCTGTTGTACAGGTAGGCGTAGGGGCGCCGCACCACCACGAAGCGCCTGGCCCAGCCCGACGTGTGGGGCTCCAGGAAGTGCAGGTACCCCTTCTTGGACACGATGGGGCTGCGGGCGGCACGCTGGCCTCAGGGGCGTCCTCGGGCCGGGAGGGCCGCCCCCGGCCCCGCTGAGGAGAACCGCTCCGGGCTGAGGCCGCGTCCGCCGGCACCCCCGGCCCAGGCCGCAGCGGGGTCCGGCCACGAGGCCGGAGGGCCCACGGGTAGGTGGACGCGCCGCTGGAGCGAGGAAATCGCCCGGCCCCCCGCCCCCGGGGCCTGTTCTCCAGCCGGGCACGCACCTGACCCGGATCTCCTGGATGTCCGGAACCAGCAGGCGCTGGGGCTCCTTGTCCGCCTCGGTCACCCGAACAGGGGAGGGGGCCTTCCTGGAGTCCCCGTCTGGCAGGGGCTCGGGCTCCGGGCTGGCCGGTCGGGAGCAGGGCTGCGGGGTCCTGGGAGGCAGAGCCAAGCGGCTGCAGCCCCGCTGGAGGCCGCTCTGGCCAGGACCCCC
>NW_004567170.1:297106-297686 GCF_000260355.1 Condylura cristata | reverse complement strand
GCGCCCCGCGGCCGCTCACCTTCGTCCTCCAGCTCCTCCTCCTCCTCGGCCGCCTCGGGGTAGTACCTGGCGTCCATCTGCTTCTGCAGGGCCTCCAGCTTGCTCTCGTAATCCTGGGGCAGAAGCGATGCTCGAGGCAGCCGCCAGGGCCGGCCGCGCCCCCCGCGGGGGCTGGGGGCCCCTCACCAGCCGCTGCTGCTCCAGCAGGTAGGTGGCCTCCTCCCGCTCCCGCCGGTACTGGTCCTCCAGCTCCTGCAGCCTGCGCGGGGGAGGGGGGCGTGAGGGGCGCGGGGGGGCGTGAGGGGCGCCGGCGGGCGGGCGGGCGGGCGGGCCCCACCTCTGCTGCATCTCCTGCTTCATGTCGATGCCCTGCTTCTCCAGCAGCTCGCGCTGCGCGAAGGCCCAGTCCACCGGCTCGGCCGGCGTCTCGGCGCAGGGCGTGCGCTCGCGCTCCTGCCGCGCCTGCTCGGGGTGCGTGAAGCGGAACACGTGGCTCTTGCCCATGATGATGCGGTTTCCTGGGGGCAGAGGCCGGGCGTGGGGGCCTGCGCGCGCGCCGAGGCGGAGGCCCGGCCCGTCC
>NW_004567170.1:294043-295435 GCF_000260355.1 Condylura cristata | reverse complement strand
CCCACCGCTCCCCTGGGCCCCACCCCTACCTGGTGACCCCGTCCTTGATGTAGTAGAGCAGACACTCGGACATCAGCGGGTCCTCGTTGAGGTTGACCAGGTGCGGCGTCTGGGGAGACCGGAGGCTCAGCTCCCCTGGGGGCGGGAGCCCGCCGGCCATGCCCTCTCCCCCTAAGCCCGGCCCTGGCCCTAGGCCTGGGGGACGCGCCTGGCCTGGGGAGACTGGAGAGGCTTGGTCAGCCCCCGAGCCCACACTCCAGTTGTCTCACTGGCCGGCCACTCCAGGGGATGTGAGGACAGCTGGCAGGGAGAGTGGGGTGGCGGGCAGGGCTCGCACTTGGGGAGCTGGGCACAGGGCCCCGGGCACCGACGTGGGCCCAGTGGGGCTGGGGGCAGTGAGGGCCCTTGGATACGCAGGCCAGGTCTCAGGGTCCAGAACCCCACTCTGGCCAGGGCGGCCGGAGCCGAGGGCCCTCGCATAGGGCCCCCGCTGGCCCTAGGGGACACCCCCGCCCCTCTGGACTCAGTGGCGAGCAAGGCCCTTGCCACTGCCCCTCCCCTGGCGGCCCCTGGCTGCCCGGGCGGTCTCGCGTCCTCCCTGCCAGGGCCGGACTCCTGACGCTGGCGGGCCACGGGTGGAGGGACCCTGGAGGTGGCCCCTGAGCTGCCCAGAGCTGCTCTTTGGGCCCAGACAGTGTCCAGACTCGGGGTCACCAGCCAGTCCCTCTGCCTCCAGCAAAGCAACGACTTCAGGGTGCCGGTGCTTGAGGGCCGCCCCTCCAGGGACAGGAGGGTCTGTGTGCCCTGCCCATGACCTGGGCCTCGGCCAGCGTGGGTGGGGGAGCCGGGCCAGCCCTCCCAGGCACCACTCACTGCCCCCCCGGGGGTGCTCCTGGGGCGGTGCGGACAGGGCCAGCTGAGGGGTGGGGTGGCTGGGCGCCCCCTCGCCAGCAGGAGCAGAGCGGGCTGCCTGCCTTGAGGCTTCGTTGTGGAGGGCCTCTGGGGTGAGGGTGGGCACTGGAATCACCCAGACAGTTGTCCCCAGAGGGACGCCCATCTCGGCGGCTGTCCGCTGGGCAGGCCCCGGCCCCTGGGAGAGCCTACCAGCCTGCCCAGGACGTGGGCTCAGGCCCCACCTGGCACCAAGGTCGTCTCTGAGGCTGGAGTGACAGCCTGTGAGTGAGCCCCAGCCCCGCCGTCGGAGCCCTCCAGCCCTGTCCAGGGTCACGTTGCCCCAGGGGACGCGTGGCCCGGACTCCCTTAGCCTGAACCTGCCCTGGCCCTGCCGGCTGGGCCTACCTTCTTGGGCGAGAACACGCCCAGTGTGCCGCCGTCCTCCCGCATGGCCACGCCCATCTCCGCCAGCAGGGCTTCCCTGAGGGGGGAGCAGAC
>NW_004567170.1:288740-289808 GCF_000260355.1 Condylura cristata | reverse complement strand
GCTCAGCGTCTCGTCGTAGTTGATGTCCGCAGGGCTCAGGGCCGCCACCATCGCCGTCCTCGAGTTCCCGCCTGCGGGGAGACGCCGTCACACCCGCCCGCTCCCAGCCCCTCCCCCGCTGGGCTCACCCCCCGGGGTAAACCGAGTCAGAGTCACGGGCCCGCTGGGTGCACAGACACGGGGCTCTGGCGCCCGTCACCCCGGGCCCCTTGCGTATTTCTCTTCTGCGTCCCATCTTTTCACAACAGGTCTCCCCCAAAAGGGCAGGCCCCCAGGGGGCTCACGGCCTCTGCTGCGGGACCAGGGCAGGTGTATTCAGGAGTGTCCACCACCTGTCCTCGCCTACGGAGCGCAGGCCCTGGCCTGGGCCGCGTGGACTCACATTGGGCAGCCTTATGTCCAGACGTGAGTCTGGGGCCCTCCACAGTGACAGCTGGACAGCAGGGCCGCGGCCGAGGGCTGGACAGACGGCCCCTTCTGCTTCCCCGGGACCCTGTACTCTGGGGACCTCACCTGAGCTGAGAGAGCCCTTGGGAGAGGCCAGGCCAGGCCCAAGGGTCAGGGCGCCTCCCGGCCAGGAGTGGCCCCAGAGGGCTCCTGCCCAGCCCACCTGGCCTCCCTATGCCTGCCGCTGGCCTGAGCTTGGGTTCAGCCAGCCTGGCCCTGGGGCACGGGGTGGCCCCGTGGGTCCCCCCCCATAGCCATGCCTGCCTTGGAAGGGGCACCCCACCTTTCTGGGGTCAGCCCCCAAGTGTGACCCGCAGGGGTCACGATGATTTGGACACGGACACTACAGCAGCCCAAGGCCAGCGAGCAGGCCAGCTCCCCGGAGTCGGGGGACACTGAGGCCCAAGGCAGTGGGTGCTTGGCCTGGGGCTCCCAGACCTGGACCCGGCACGTGGTCTGGGGATCCGTGGCCGCCAGGCCCACCTCCCAGCCCGCTGGCCAGGGCCCGGTGGGCGGCATGGGCAGTGGCCGGTCCTCACCCAGGTTTTCCCGCAGGAGCCAGGTCAGCACGGAGTCCCGGTATGGGATGAAATCCGTCTTCTTCTTTTTCTTGTTCTGTGG
>NW_004567170.1:285943-288385 GCF_000260355.1 Condylura cristata | reverse complement strand
CGCCCACACTGCCAGGGGCGTGGGTGGGTCCTGCTGCCTCGGACCCCAGCTCTGCCCACACCACACACTGGCCAGACCCTCGCCGTGCCCAGGGCCCTCAGGGGGGCCTCGGAGCAGGCAGCCCCGTGTTCCAGGAGGGAACCGCACAGGCCTGGTCTCTGGCCTGTGGCCTTTCCCCGACCCCCAGGACTGCCCCCCCCCCACCGCCGGCCCAGGCCCCAGGCCCACCAGCTCACCATCTCGGCCAGCGCGGAGATGACCTTCCCCAGCGTGGTCAAGGACTTGTTGATGTTGGCCCCTTCCTGTGAGTGGACAGGCCCGGGGCCTTCTGAGCAGGGCCCCGGGGCCTGCCCCCCACTGGGGTGCCCAGGCCACCTGCTTCTGCCTGGGGTGTCCCCCGGCAGTGGCCTTCCACTGGGACACACAGGCGAGCAGCTGGCCCAGGCCTCTGTCCCTGCCCCCCCGCCGACCACTCCCAGCTCCTGCCAGGTGCACCGGGCCACCCCCCAACCCTCCAGCCCCCCGGGCCCTGCCGGGCACACCAGGCCGCCCCCCGGCCCCAGGCCCCGCCCGCGCTGCCCACCTTCAGGCGCGTGCCCTTGGCGCCGGTGGAGTCGGCCCGCTCACTCCCAGCCAGGTCCACCAGGCTGATCTTGCTTACCTGAGGGGCGGGTGGGGCACAGGCAGGTGAGGCCCTGCGGGGCAGCCCAGTGGGCTCAGCCCGAGGCTCAGGGCCTGCCACCCCCTCCCCCGCCCGCCGGCCAGCATGTGACCCCCCGGGCCTCAGCCATGCCACAGCCAGCCTGGCCCCAGGTCCCTGAGCCGCAGCCCAGGCCAGTGTGGCAGTTCCTACCGCTCCTTCCTGGGCACCGTGGCCGAAGTGACCCCAGTGCCAGCAGGCGTGGGGGGGCCTAGACAGTGGGGTGGGGTCCGGAGGACCCAAGCAGGGGTCGAGACAGGGATGGGCCGGGGACGCCGGTGCCGCCCTGCAGCCCTGGGGAGCTCACTGCGGGCCTGTGCGGAGGCTCCAGGGACACCCCGGCAGGTCCCCAAGAGTTCCCAGGCGCGGGAAGGGCGAGGGGCTGGGGCCGGCTGAGCAGTGCCGGCCGGCACAACCTCTCTGTTGGCACAGATGCTGGCGCCCACGCAGGGGCCCTGCTCCCAGCTCCAAGGCTGGGATCACCCCACCCACTGTGGCCCTGGGGGCCACTGAGTGCCAGCAGTGTCCACCACGCCACTGCAGACAGACAGGTGGGCCCTGGCAGGTCAGACAGGTCCAGCCCCTGTCCTGCCCTGACCCCACACAGACAAGAGGCAGCCTCTAGGCCCAGGCCCAGACCCCGCCGCCCGCCGCCCGCCCGCGCCTTCTCTGTGGTGATGTCAGTCTCGGCGTCGTGCCGCTTCTGGGTGAAGATGATGTTGAAGACGGCGTGGGAGCGGCTGCTGGTCTCGTTCATGTTGGTGGCGGCCACAGTCCTGGAGACAGAGGCCACACTTGGTCAGGTGGCCCCAGGGACCTGGCAGACGGGGCTCAGGTGCCTGATGGCCCCAATCGGGCAAAGCCCAGGTGCAGGCTCGGCTTTGAGGTCCCAACACAGTCCCTACCACTCGGTGCCCGGGGAGGGGGGCTCAGGTAGAGTGGGGCCTTCCCAGTCTTGGAGCAGGGGGAGGGACCCCCAAGAGGGCGGCCTGTACCCCAGTGGCCTCCTGTCCGGTCCCAGCACCCCACACCCCACACCAGGCCGTCCTGGTGCCCAGCAGCGTTTCCGGCCATGGCTGCTGTGTGCCAGCCGCGGGGCCTAGCCATCGCGACCAGGAGGGGCTGGACCCTGGCCACTCTGACCACCCGGGAGGAGCCTGCACAAGGGGTGCCTGGGCCGGCACAGGCCCTGGGGAGACCACATCCAGGGGACATGCAGCGGGCTGCACCCACCTGGCCTTGTTCCCCGAGTCCATAAGGTCCTGGATGTCGTTGTAGGAGGTGACGGCCAGCTTGGACAGGTCCTCCACGTAGGGCCCCAGCAGGGGGTGCTCCCGCACACGCAGGTTGCCCTTATTCTTGGGGTTCAGGAGGTCCCGCACACGCTCACAGTAAATCTCCATGTAGCTGACCTGCAGGCGGAGGCGCTGAGGTGGGGGGAGGGACTGCATCGAGGACCCCGGGGGCAGGGGGCTGCATGGGGGACCCCCCGGTAGGGGCACACCCGCCCGCCTCCTGTCCTCCCCTACTCTGGTCACCCCGGGACTGGCCCAGGGTCGCACTGTGGCAGGGGCGGAGTCCACGCGAGGGCGCCGAGCAGGGGCTGCTGGCCGCACGGGGCCGCGCGGGGCCTACCTCCACCGAGTAGGACATGTTGGCGTTGGTGGTGTCGTTGATGCGGGAAAACAGGTCCTCGCAGAGCTGCGAGCAGCGGGGCCGAGTGAGGCCCCGCCCCGCAGGCC
>NW_004567170.1:283648-285249 GCF_000260355.1 Condylura cristata | reverse complement strand
ACCGCCGGGGTCTTGGTGGGGGGCGGGCGCAGCTCTGGGTACTGCCCGCGTCGCCCCATCATGAGGGCGGGGGAGGGGCCGGCGCCCCGGGAAAAGCAAGGGCTGGCCACCGGCCGACCTGGGGCGGGGACAGGGTGCCCTCTGCAAGGGCAGTGGGGTGGGCAGGCGTGCACTGGGCGGTGGGGGCAGGAAGGAGGACAGCGCGGTCTCCCGGGCACCCGCAGGTCCAGCTGGAGGTGCCTGGGGGGCGCGGGCCTCCCGGGTCAGGGGCGTCTGCTCCAGCCCCGCCCCGGAGCCCGCCCCATGGCATAGGCCCGGAAAGCCGCCCTGGCTGGGCAGCAGTGCCACCAGCTCACCGAGGTGTGTGACCAGTAGGAGTAGTCGAAGCTGAAGCTCTTGGGCGTCTCCTTGGGCTGCTTGGGGTTCACGATGGCTGTGGGGCAGGCGGGTGCGGTTGGCGCCAAGCTGGGGTGGCCCACGGCACCCGGAGGGGGTGCCCCGGCCAGGCCAGCTGTGCGGCAGAGTCCGCCGCAGCGCTTCTGGGCGTGGGGGGTGGGGCCTGTGGCCAGTGGCCCCCCACACAGCCTCAAGAGGGGACGCCGGCCACAGGCAGGTCGGGGGAGGCCCCAGCCGGCACGGCCGGGCTCTCATCCCACAGCTCTCTGGAGCCGACGCGGCACCTCAGGAGGGGACACTGGCCAGCAGCCTGGCCAGCCCAGCCCTACTGCTAGCCCAGGCCCTCCCGCAGGTGTCATGGAGAGCCACTGGAGTCCAGTGTCCAGGGCCCAGACCCAGCTCCAGGGGCGCTGAGTGACAGGGCCCTTGGGGGCCAGCAGGAGGCAGCTGGACTGCCCGTCTGGCTCTGCTCTGGGCCCAGGGGTCACCTCCACGCTTCCTCCCAGAGCGAGGCCTGGTTCTGCTGGGTCCCGGCTGCCCCAGGATCTGGGGCTGCCCACAGGCCTCCGGGCTTTGGGCAGCCAGCCCTGACTGGTCATCTGGCCTGCGCCCAGCCAGCCCACCCAGCCACGGGAAAAGGATGCGTGCGCAGCCGGACCCCAGAATGTGGCCTCGTTGGGAAATGCGCCTTTGGGTTGAGAGGGCACCCCGGCCGCCGCGGGGCGCGCGGGACCCCACTCACTGGTGGTGCTCCCCGACATCTGGATGATGCACTTGGAGTCGCGGCTCATCTCCCGGGAGTTGAAGGGGCGGACGCGCACCGCCACCTTCACCGAGGCCCCGGCCATCTCTGCGGACGCTCGGTGGCTGCTTCCGCGGCGGGAGCCCGGGCGCGGGCGGGGGGCACCTTGGGAGAGGGGCCGCGAGTCAGGACGCACCCAGGAGAGGCAGGAACCCCACCAGCCCCCGCCTGGGTGTTGGGGCGCCGCCGACCGGCCGGCGCTGGGGACCAGTGCCCGGAGACCACCCCCCCGCGAACCTGGGGCCTGGCGGGGGTCAGTGCGGGAGCCTCAGCGGCCGGTGAGGCCTGAGCTACGTCCCCGCAAAACCCAAAGCCAGGACCCCGGAGCGTCCGCCCGCAGAGGGCCCCACCGACTGGGCGGCCGTCCGGGCTCCAGGCGGGCTCTGAGGGGAGCTGGCCGCCC
>NW_004567170.1:281056-283545 GCF_000260355.1 Condylura cristata | reverse complement strand
CGCCCGCCCGCCGCCCCTGCTGAGGGCGCTTGGCTGTTCCACGGGGGCTGCAGCTCGCCGTCGGGCCGCGCCCTGCGCATGCCTTGAATTTGGGTTTGTTTGAAAGATTTGTGCATTCGCTTGTGTAGAAGAGCTGGGGTACAGGCCAGAGGTGTGGGGGTGAGAGGACTCCCCAGAGGCAGAGCGGGGAGCAGAGCAGGCGGACCCACTGCTGAGGGGAGCAGCGGGGCCTGCTGGGCCCTGTGGGTGGCTCCTGGGCCAGGGGTGGACTGGGCCGCAGGGGTGACAGCCTGAGACTGAGCCCCAGGCCAGCGGGGGCCCAAAATCAGTGTTTTTATGTTCTTTGGAGCAGAATTGCTGGGTCAGCCAAGGGTGCTGTTTTAAAACATGTTTGATGAATGAAAAAACAAAAGTTGGAAAAACTAGGGAAACAGACTTTTATAAAGTTTGGGAATATAATGAATTTTCCATGTAAAGAGGTAAAGCTGGAGATCAATGAAAAGAAACCATGAAATTCTCCCAAAAGTCCCAGGATAAAGGCCATGGACTTTTGCACCCACTCCCCTCTGGAGTCAAAGGGGCGTGTGTCGTCCCAGGCCAGCGTGAGAGAAAGTGAGGACACACATGGGGCCCTGGTGGGGCCCAGGACTGCCACACCGGCCCCTGCCCAGCCCCCGGTGCCGCCAGGCCCCCGCAGAAATTCCAGGCCTTTCCGCTGAGTGGAACAAGCGGCCTGGAAGTGTCTGGTTACCACAAAAGACCCTGAATGGACAGAGCACAAAGCTGGAGGCAGCCATGTCCTGACTAGACTATATGCCAAAGCCACGATGGCCCGAGCAGTGTGGCACTGTCCGACAGCGGGCACTCAGCAAAAGGGCATCAGGAAGGGTCGGGCACCGGGAGCCCACGCAAGAGTGAAGCTGGCCTGGCTCAGGTGTGCGGGGCTGGTTTGGGGCAAACAGCACCCCTCGGGCCGCAGACGCCCGCAGGGCCCCGGACCCCCCAGATGGGCCAGCACGAGGGCGACATCGATGGTGCCAGGGGCACACAGAGCCCCCCGGGCTCGGGGGCTGCACGGGGGCAGCACAGCAGCCGCATGGTGGCGGGCAGGGACACGGGGCAGTCACGGGGCAGCGGGGGCAGGCGGGCACCGCGGGCTCTCAGGCCTCAGAGGGGCATCCGCGCCACGAGGGGGCAGGGCCCGGCACCCCCTGCGCACCCCGCCAGGAGACCTGGCCAGAGAAGGTGGGGGCGGGCAGGCAGGCCAGGCAGAGACTGCCCGGCCTCACAAGTCACGAGGGCGCAGCAGCGAACGGGGGAGAACCCACAGGGCCCCACACATGGGCACCATGGCCACGCCCCACGGCCGGCCGATTTCAAGGCCTCTGTGTCAGGCCACGAGACTCAAAAACGAAAACAGCGTCACAACGACCTTTAACATAAACTCGCAGTGACCACCACGGAGCCGCCAGCGCCCTGGCTCCTTACTCAGCCGCGGGACACGCCCCCTCGGGAGGGGCCTCGGGCCTGGCCGGCAGGGTGCTGGCCCCGCACACTGCCCCCAGCCAGGCCAGAGTCAGAGTGGAGGGTCCAGGCCGGCGGGAGCAAATGGTGTGGCGCTCTGACGCCCTGCCGGCTGGAGCCGGCGCTGGAGAGCTTGTCCAGGCTGGTCTGGGGGCCTCAGAGCAGAGGCGACTCTGGCCAGCGACACACAGCCCCGCAGCCGGCGCCCCAGGGGAGAGGCGCCCAGGCTGGAGCAGGCGACTGCAGAGGGCTTGGGGCCGGGCAGGGGCCGGGCTGGGGGCGTGAGCCGCGCGGGGGGCCGGCAGGTGATCAGGTGGGTGGGCCGGGCAGGTAGGACGCTGGACGGAGAATGCGGGGCTAGCTCGCACCAGGGAACATACTGGAAATGAGGCCACACGCGGCCCAGAAACAGAACATGAACAAGGAGCAGATCATGGCGAGGTCAGAGCGCAGACGCCCGCCGGGGTCTGGGCCCACGAGCCCCCCCGGGCCCACCTGTGGGCAGCGGGGACAGTGAGAAGGGGCTGCGCCCTCCAGGGCCAAGTCCTGAGGACCCCCCAGAGCGCACCTCGTGTCCAGGACGGGGGCCCCGGAGGACAGGGACGGGAAGCACAGACAGGCAGGGCAGGCGGGGCCCGGAGGGGGGGGCAGGGGAGCTAGAGCAGGAGCTGGACACGGGGTCAGGGCCACTGGACACGGGGAAGGAGGACACGGCGGAGGGGGCTCAGGCGCCCTCAAGGTCGGACAGCAGTGCCCACGCACCCCCACGCCCAGCCTGCCCCCCCCCGCCCTCTCTCACCCCACCCTGGCCCACACACGCTCGATTCCACAGCGGCGGCCAGGCCTGGCCCAGAAACGAGCGGCAGGACGGCCAGAGGGCCCCAAGTGAGGAGCAGACGCCTGGCCACGCCCCACCAGACGCTGGCCGGCCGGCTGTGGCCCTCACCGGGGCCGGCGGAGGCCTG
>NW_004567170.1:279509-280594 GCF_000260355.1 Condylura cristata | reverse complement strand
GGCCCGGGCGTGGCTCCAGGGGCCGAGCCGAGGGGCAGGAGCCAGGCGAGGCGGCAGCCTCAGCTGACCAGCCGGCCCTGACGGCTGTGGTGCAGACATCCCTCGTGGGTTCCCCAACCCCAAGCTCGGGCCATGGGGGGCTGGAGCAGCCTGTGCCTTGGGCTGCAGCCAGGACCCGGGTGCTGGGGGCTGGGGTGCACCCCTGGGGGTTCAGAGCACCCCCCCCAGTCAGAACAGCGGCAGGTCTGCGGCCCCAGGCCTGGGGAAGGCTGCTGCGGCCCAGCAAGGTTCTTCAGGGAGCCCCTGAGCGGCGCCGAGGCCCCGGGGCGCCAGAGGGTGGCGGGTGGGGTGATGCAGGCCTTGCCCCTTGGTGCTCCGGGACGTCTGTGCCCTGGGGAGCCCGTGGGGTCAGCAGGATGACAGCGGCTCATCCGGTCACTGGCTGCCCGCAAGCCCCGGCCAGTCGCTCTGTCCCCAGCTCAGAGACTCGGCCCAGGCTGAAGGGCGCGGCCATGTGAGGGGCTCAGGCCGCCCCTGGCCCCCTGGGCTGGCAGCAGGACAGCGCCCCCTGCACCCCGGCCACTGGGCACCGCCCGAGGTGGGGCCAGGCCCTCCCTGGCCCCTCTGCACTTGGGAGCCAGCCCCCCTGGCCCTGCAGACCGCACCCCGCGTGCAACCTTGCTCATGGATGGGGACTCACAGCTGCCCAGAGGCGGGGCCCTCCCCCCCCCAACTCCCGGGAGGCTGCGGGATCTGCCCAGGCTCCAGCTCAGAGTAGACCTGGCCCTGGGGCGACCCCACCTGCAACCCCCTGCAGACACGGCACCCCCCCGCGGGCTCCACACCTGCTCCCCACCTGCCTAGCGCACCCCACAGCCCTGGCCCAAGCCCGTGACAACCACACCTGCAAAATGGCCGCCGCAGGTGCGCTCCAGCCCGGACCCCGCAACTGCGGCTCAGACTGAGGGGGTGCGGGAAGCCCGCGGAGGCTGAGCCCAGGGGCAGAGGGCGGGGGCTGCCCAGGGGCGCCTGGTTGGGCGGTTGGACCTGCGGCCCTTGGGGCAGGCCCCCCGCCCTCCCGCGGC
>NW_004567170.1:269530-278398 GCF_000260355.1 Condylura cristata | reverse complement strand
GAGGGCGCCCGAGCCCAGCCGCCAGCTGGTTTGTCGCGGGCGAGGGACGGTGTCGCGCGGCCGGGGAGGGGGCTGGTGGAGGGGCCGGGCTGTGACGTCATCGCAGACACCGCGGCCTGGGCGCGCGGACTGGGGGGGGCTCCGCGGCTCGAACCCTGTGCCCCTCGCCAGCCGAGCCTCCCGCCCCTACCCGACCTCCCTGGGAGAGCCCCAAAGCGCCCAGCCCAGGCGGCCACCCCACACCGAGCTCATGGGCCCCCAGCCCCCATGGGCCCCTTTCTATGAAACCCTGAAATCCCACTGCCCACCCCTCCCCCCACAGCGGCAGTAGCCAGCTTGGGCAGGGCGGGGCAGCCGGGGGTGGTCCTCCACCCCGGGAGCAGGTCTGCCCCAGCCTGGAAGGTGTCAGTGTAACAGGTGAGTCCTTGCCCGGGGGCCAGCGCACCGGCGCTCACCTCCCCGGCGAGGGGACTGCGGACTAGGGGCGTGCGCCCCGCCTCGCGAGACCCCCGGGGCCCTGCACCCCGCGCCCTCAGCCCACACTGGCAACCCCGCTTCCGGCAGACACCATTCTCGGCCGCCTCGCGGGCCACCGGCCCCTCGCTGCCCGCAGCTGCCTTCCCCGTGGGCAGCTGTAATGAAGCCCCTGGCCAGCTCCCCGCCAGGAGCCAGCCGCAGTGCGGTGGGGTGACGTCAGCCCAGGCGGATGCCCAGGTGCGGCTGCCCGGCGCCTCCGCATCCGCGCTCCTCTGCTCCCTCGCACCCAGCAGGCGCCCGGGCCGCCCTGGCTGCCCTCTGCGGCTCCTGTCCCCGCCCAGGGAGGGGCAGGTGCCCCGTGCCGCTGGGGGGGGGAGGACCTGGGGCACAGGGAGCCGCAGGGGCCACTGTCCCCGCCCAGGGAGGGGCAGGTGCCCCAAGCCGCTGGGGGGGGAGGACCTGGGGCACAGGGAGCCGCAGGGGCCACCCGACACCTGCCAGCAGGCCGCTCAGCACCGGACGGCCCCCAGGCAGTCTCGCCCTCCAGGCTCCGTGTGGCGGGGCCCAGGGGAGGGGCCTGGGGGTGGGATGCATGGGTGAAGGGCATGCGCCGAGGCGGGGTGCATGGGGGGTCCCTGCCATTTCCTTGGCCATGTTTATCGACCTGGCCAACTTCCCTGTTCCTTGAGCCAAACGGAGCAAGCTCTGTTTTTAGGAACGAGCCCCTTGAGGTTTGTACATTACTGAACTGTCCTTACCTCTGTTGTTTCTCCTTAGATTTGCGTTTTGGTGCAGCTGTTTGCCATTTTCCTCTTGTCTGGATGTTCTCAAGTCTGTGCCCCTCCCCTCTCCTGCCCGTCCCCCCCACCTTGGCGACCCTTTGCACTCCTGGCGGGCGGCCAGCAGGCGAGTGGGCCCGCAGCTCCACCCTGGCGCCTGACGGCGGTCTGACCACAGCTGACGCTGACGCGGCACCCACTCCTGCAGCCCCCGCTTCTCGCCAAAGCAGCCACTCCAGGTCCCACTGTCATTCAGGCCGAGAGGCCCCTCCCCATCCCTGGCCTCCGAAGCCCACGGGTCCCTCCATGCACGTCACCTGCTTTGGGGTCCCAGCTTGAGTTACTGACTGCCGATGGAACCCCCATTCTGGGTCACAGGCGGAGCCAGGGCGCAGGCTGCACTATGCAGATGTCTGACAAAGGGGTTACTGGCAGAGCTGGGGGGGTGCGGGGTGCAGGGCTGGTGGCCAGTGTGTCCTGGTGTAGAAAGGGGGGCAAGACCTCAGCTCCCCGTATCCCGCCCCCACCCCCCCCAGCCCAGGGACAGCCTGGGAGGGGGCCTGCTGCCCGCTGGCCTGCCCAGTCTGGGAGGCGGCTGGCAAAGCTGCGGCCGCACTCGTCCAGCAGGGCATGTCAGTGACTGGGCCTTTCGCCTGGCTGGGAGGGAAGCCCCCAAGTTTGTTTGCAGAGGCCGCCTGTCACCTGCTCTTGGGCGGTGGCCGGCGAGCTGGGTGGCCGCAATGGGCGTGCAGACGCTCGGTCCGGGGCGGAGCTCGCCGGGACTGTGGCGTCGCGTGGGTCCGATTGTCGGTACAAAGGGGCCATCGGTGGGGCGCCCCTCACCCTTTAGTGCTAATTCTTCAGCTCTTTTCAGTGGTGCCCCACCCAGGCGGCCCCTTGCGGATTCTTCCCGCTGCGCTCCCGCGCCCTGGCACTCGCCGGCCGGCCCTGCAGCGAGCCTGGCCACTGCCGCAGTGGGTCCCTTCCACGTGCCTCTTCTCAGTTCCCACTTTCATTCAAGAAAATCAACACAGCCCAGGAACATGGCGCGCCCCGACAGGTGCGCTCCGACCCCGGCCCCCAGTGTCAGCCTAGGCTGGGACAGCTTTGTCACACACCTGCATGGGAACAATCACGTGGGAACGCCCGCGTGGGAGTGATCGCGTGGGAATGACAGGGTGGGAAAGCGCGTGGAATGCCCACATGGGAACAATCCATGTGGGAAAGCCATGTGGAAACGCCCGCGTGGGAAAGCCCTGGGAACAATCACGTGGGAAAGCTGCGTGGGAACAATCAGCCGCGTGGGAACAATCGCGTGGGAAAGCCGCGTGGGAACAATCACGTGGGAAAGCCGTGTGGGAAAGCTGCGTGGGAACAATTGGGTGGGGAAAATCGCGTGGGAAAGCCGCTGGGAAAAATCGCGTGGGAAAGCCGCCGGGAACATTCGCGTAGGAAAAATTGAGTGGGAAAGCCACGTGGGAACAATCGCGTGGGAAAGCCGTGTGGGAAAGCTGCGTGGGAACAATTGCGTGGGGAAAATCGCGTGGGAAAGCTGCCGGGAAAATCGCGTGGGAAAGCCGCCGGGAACATTCGCGTGGGAAAAATTGTGTGGGAAAGCCGCGTGGGAACAATCGCGTGGGAAAGCCGCGGGGAAGGCCTGCGTGGGAATGCTGCTGTCTTCAGACCCTCCTGGATGGGGCTTCTGGCCCTGGGAGCCCCTGACCTCCAGGTCCCCTGGCTTCTTGTTCCATGTGCTGCCAGGAGGCTGCTTCTAGAACTTTCTTGCGTGGGTTTTGGTGCCTCTCCTGTTCGTGTGGAAATCCTTTCCATCTGAGGTCGTCTTTTCTCCAAGCTGGAAACGCTGGCTCCGCCGTTGTCCCACTCCCCGGGCTCACGACCTCCTCAGCAGAGCTAGCCGGTACAGCCCACCCTGTCGCGCGTGAGGCTCTCTGGGTGCTCACCGCTGGTGGCCCTCCCCTCTGGGCCACCCAGACCTTCTTTCTGCCTAAGCCCTGGCAGCACGTGGGCCCTTGGCTCTGCTCCCACACCCCCAGACAGGGGGCCTGACCTTCCAGCCCCACCCACCCAGCTATGCGCAGGCCCAGCCACAGTCTGGGACTCTAGTTTGAAAATGGTCACATTTAGGGCCCTCCCTGGTGGCACAACAGGGTTGGGGGCAGCACTGCGAAGCTGGCCGCAGCTACTGTTTCAGGGCGAGTTCGATCCCCGCCCCGGAGGTGACCCACAGGGCGCAGCAGGCCTCTCCTGACCCGCTCACTGCTCCCCTCAGCAGTGTAATTCATCAATCTACCAGTTCTGCTCCCACTCTGTCTCCGGTGAATCCTCTCACTCCCCCCTGCACCTCTGGCCTGTACCCCAGTTCTGTGTGCATAAATAAATTTTAAAAAGAAAATGCTTACACTTGGGTGCATCTGGAAGACACCCTGGATCTTGCTACCCCTGTCCCCAAGCCAGTGGGGTCCAGGCGAGGCCATAGCCCAGCGGGGGGCAGGCCTGGCAAGGTGCCCACCCCGCCAGCTGCCAGGAGTGCCCGAAAATGCAGGAGGAGCAGACCCTGAGCTAGTCTCGGAATGTGGGGGCCCTGGGGGGCAGGGACCTGCCCCCCCAAGACCAGAACCCTGCCCCCAGCGACCCCAGCGACCCCCTGTGGGCTGTGGCTGCCGGCCACACCCACTCTGGACAGCCTCCCAAGGAGGGAGCCTTGCCCCCCAGAGCTCCCAGAAGGAGCCCCATCCCAGTCTCTGGGGAAGCCGGCCCCTGGGGAAGCCCCGCCCCCAGAGGAAGAACACCCTCCCTGCCTCTCCTAAGGAGAGAGAGCAGGCCAGTCCCAGCCAGCAGTGGCTGCCTGGTTGCCTTGGCAACCTTCCCGTGTGACAGCTTGCTGCTAGGCAACGCCACTGCCTTGGCAACGGGCTGCCCAGCCTGGCTCTAGGGACTGCACAGCCTAGCTGACTTGGGGCAGGCCCCCTGGGGTCTGGACTGTGCCCAGCTCTGGCGCTTGGGGGGGCGGCCAGCGGGGCGTCCAGACTGGAAGGCCCCATGCTGTGTCCTAGCGGAGGGAAGCAGGCCCAGCAGCCACGCGAAGGGAAGGCATCGCAAGACCGTGCTGCTGCCGGCCTGGCCCTGCCCGGCGCCCTGTCCTCCCTTCTCAGGCAGCCCAGGCCGGCCCCAAGGGCACCTATGCGCTCTGCGGCAGCAACACCCAGGCCTGAACCTGGACCCCATGCCCTCAGACCTCCCCAGGCTGGCGGGGGGCCCTGGCCCACCCGCCGCTCCACACCTGCCCAATTCCCGACTTCCAAAGCCAGTGGGGGTGCTCTTCCCCACACAGCTCCCTGCCCTCACCGCTGGGTGGGGCTCCCTGCTCGGGAAATCAGGCTGTGTGCAAAGGGGCGCGCCTAGCCCCCAAGAAATGCCCCTGAGCTGGGGGGCTGCAAGCCTGTGAGCGGGCTCCCTCCACCCAGGCTTCTCCCTGGGCCCAGCCGCAGGGCACAGCCCTCGGAAAGGGAGCGGGTCCGGTGGCTGTGGGGCCCACCCAGCTGCCCCCAAGCCCCTGCCCCTGGACATAGGTGAGGGTGGGAGGCCGGGGGCCCGCACTGCAGCAACAGCCCTCCCAGCTGCCCCCTGCAGCACCTGACCTGCTGGCCTGTGCAGCCTGCAGGATCAGTGGCCGCAGCGAGCCAGATCCCGCCCCGCGAGGGCTCTGGGCCACCCCACCTGCTGCCAGCGCTGCCTGGACCGTGGGCCAGTGACTCAGTGTTGGTCAGGCTGATGTGGCAGTGGGCAATGGCTGATGTCGGGGCCCAATGAGTGGGGCCCGTGTCCATGAGCAGCTACTTTGAGGGCTCCTGGGTGACCAGACCCAAGGAAACGCCAACTCTTCAACAACTGTTAACTGAAGCAGCCCCACCTGCCCATGAAGACTTCTCTCCAGGGAAAGTTATCTGCAGGTGAACAGGGTGGACAGGGCAGGGGTCTGGAGGTCAGATAGGAGGACAGATCAGCTGCCCACCTGCCCAGACTCTAAGACGGGAGCTGCCAGAAAGCCCAGAAGGTGAAGCCCCACACAGGGGTGCCACGGCTGGGGCCTAGCCCAGGATAGGCCCCCTAGTGGACAGTCCCTGTCTGGGGGCCTCCCCCGGCGCACAACTGCTAGGCCCCGGCTCCAGGAACAGCCGCCACGGGCATCTCAGACACAGGGACAGAGGTCACTGTGGCCATGCGGGGCGGCCACCTCACCCGAACAGTGTCAGTGACAGTCACCGCCAGTCACCAGAAGTCTGGACAGCGCTGGCCAGTGTGATGGCCCCCACTGGGCCCAGAGGCCTCACCGGTGCTCCCAGCTCTGTGAGAGGCTGGGTGACGCCGACAGCAACGGCCCTGAGCGCCTGGCCAGGCCGCCGGGCTCCCTTCGGGCGACGGCAGGGGCAGGGCGCCTGGCCGGACAGCCCCGCGGTGCCCGCCTCACGGGCGGCTGCTGGGTGCTGCCTTTCTGCTTCCTTCAGGGGCTGGAACCCTTTGTCAGCACGGCAAGCTGCAGCTTATATCTCTCTCAGGTGCCCCGCCCACTAGTCAGTACTGTGGCTGATTGGACCACTTAGCACCAATCAGCTCACAAGTCACACCTGATTCGTCCATTCCACAATCCAGGTCGTGCACTGTTGCATAAAAGGGCTCTGAGGAGCACCTGCCACAGCCGACCTGTAGAGCTGCGGGAGAAGGTGTCAGCGGAACCAGCGCCTCAGGATGGACAGGGCAGCGTGTGTTAAGGGGGAGCTGAAGGGAACAGGCAGCGGTCTGACCTTGTGAATCCAACGGTGGGCCCGTAGCTTCTGGTGTTCTGAGCCGCAATCAAGTGTGGGGTGGAAGACAGAGTCCAATCCCAACAGCAGCAGAAGCTGCAGAGCACCTGTGAGGGGCTGAAGCCAAAGTCTGGGGGGATACCCCTGGGGGGAGCCGTGAGGTTGGGCTGGAAAACCGCACACAGCATCAGTGCGGGGCCTGATAGGGAATACAGGGAGGCGGAAGCACCCTGGGGTTCACTGCTCCAGAGTCAGCATTTTAGGATCTTCGGCGACTGGGGCGGCGATCCGGGAGGTCAGCGCCTGGCTGTCCAGCAGCCACCTCAGCGTGGCAAGCTCGGCCGGCCGACTGTCCTGGCTCTGAGGCGGTCACGGCGGAGGGAGGCCGGGGCCCAAGTGTCCCGTGGGCGCCGTGGAGCCGCCTGTCTGCCACGGGGCGGCTGAGCCGTGCCGCACTGGCGGGGGGTCGCGGCGGCTCGCTCCCACGCACAGGCTCCAGGTGCACCCAGAATCTAAAGTAGAAATAAAGCTTCTGGCGACTCTTGCCCTGCAGGGAGTTTCTGGGAGTCCTGCTTCCCGTCTCCGGGCACACACAGGGGTGCAGGGGCCCCGGCGGCGGGGAGGGGGCAACCGCGGATGTGTCCAGGTCAGCCGGAGGCGGAGCCAAGGGACAGCAAGAGGCATGGGCAATGTGGGACCAGAGGCCGCCGCAGGCGCCAGCAGCCACGCGACTTCAGGACCGACGCCGGCGCTCCGAGCCTCTCCGGAAACAAGTGTGTTCTAAGCCACGAGAAGCCGGAGGCTGTGAGGGCTCACGTGCTGGGGGGCGTCTGGGCGGGGCGCCCGCCCACCGCGCTGGGAGGTGCAGGCCAGCTCCCGTGACCCCACTGGCCGCCTGGACAGCGCAGCACTTGTGCACGGCCGCCGACCCCCCACGCTGTGCCCTGGGCCACAGCAGCCACTGCCACGGCCCTGCCAAGCCCAGGTGGCCCCGCGGCGCCGGCTTGCTGGCCCTGCCCGTCTGCCTAGCGGGCCTGCTCCCCGTGGACCCCGCCAGAGGCTTTCAGCAAGCCTGAGGGCGGGACGGTGCTGGGCACCACGGGGGGGCACATGGCTGGGTCCCTCCGGCGCTGGCAGGGGCGGCTGACCTTGGAGGAGGGAGCCGGGGCCCACACCCCCCACTTGCTGTTCCGGGGGCAGGACGGGCAGGAGCCAGTGAAAGCCCTCTTCGGGCGCTGCTGGCCGACCCCCAGGCTCCAGGGTGGGCTGCACCCCACGCCCAGCCTGGCTTCTCTTGTGATGGGCAGGGCCGGACACCCCCCGAGCAGGCACAGTGACTGGACAAAGGGGGCCTTCCCGGGCGGGGGCAGCCCCTGGGCACCAGGCTCTGGCCCTGCCGGAGAGCCTGGCCTGGGCTGGGCCTGTGCAGCAGACGCCGGCGGCCCAGAGTCTCCGGGACAGGGCCAGAGGCAGAGAGGAGGCCACCAGGAGCCAGGGCGGCGGGCCCAGCAGAGGCTGGCAGGGTGGGCCCCCGGCCCCCCTAGAGGACAGTGGCCTTGGGTCCCGGCTAGGGCTGACACTCTGCAGGGTGAAGACCCAGAGGCCCTGTGGGGGGCGGGGGGGTCCCGCATCAGAGCCCAGAGGCAGCTGTGTTCAGTGCCCCCCGCCCCGTCCACCCTGCACGGAGGAGCTGGCCGGGGTGCAGGAAAGGCTGGGGCTGCTGCAGCCGGAGCCCCACGACCGCCCGGCATCACAGGAACGGGGGCAACCCCACACTTTGCTGGGAGCACCCCACCCCGGAATCAGGGGGAAAGACGTGAGAGAAGCCCCCAGACCTGGTGAGGCGCAGGCCTGACTCTGGGGCTCGCAGCCGGCAGGGCTGTGCTGGACACGGCGGGCAGGGCAGCCCCTCCCAGCGAGCACCCCGAAGACGCGGCACCGCGCCCACCCACCACCTTCCGGCAGCCCCGGTGCCTCGAGGGACTCGCCAGGCGACAGGCTCGGCTTTGGGGAGCCAGGGTTCCGGCCCTGGGGGGGCCGGCGCCGGGGGCCAGCTCCCTCTGGAGCACGCAAGGGGGGGCCTCATCCGTGGGGTGTGCAGAGGGGAGGCGCTGCTCCGGACCGTGGCCTGGGCCAGCCACCTGCCGGCCAGACTCCCGCAGGCAGGGCCCACACTCCCGGGAGCCGCGGCCAGGCTGAGTGTCCTCTGCCTCTCAGACCCCCCGGTGCTGGCCCCTGGGGGGAGCCCGGTGCGACTGCGCCCCCCGCTGGGCCCCCAGCTACCGCCCCTGGGGCTGCAGCACAGGGCCGAGAAGCCGGAGGCAAACAAGGGGCTCCCACAGCACCCCGCCCCGGGCCTGGGGGCGTCCAAGCCCTGGCTTCGGCCCCAGTGTGGCACCCCGAGGCGCCGGAGTGGGGGGCGGCTGGGGGCAGCCTCACCACAGGCCCCGACGGCCCTGCCCTGTCCACCTGCCTGGGGGGCAGGATGGGGTCTGGGCCTGGTGCGCGGGGCCACCCCTGGGACGCCTGGACCCAGCAGGACGCGGCTTGGAGGGTGACCCCATGGCGGAGGGGGTCCCCCGCGGGGAGGCCAGCGGGGGGACACCCTGGCGCCCATTTGAAGCCGGGGGGTGGAGGAGCAGGCTGGGTGCGGGCCGTGGGCCTGAGGAGGCCCTGGAGACGCGCAGGCTGCCAGGCACAGGGGCTGGGGTGTCGGGGCTGCGGGGCCGGGGGCAGGCGGGGCGCCCTCCTGCGCGGAAGTGGCTTCAGATTCTCAGTGCTGCGCTTTA
>NW_004567170.1:263679-264622 GCF_000260355.1 Condylura cristata | reverse complement strand
GCCCCGCGGTCCCTCCTCGCGCCGCCGCCTCTCAAAGCCTCACACGGCTCTTGGCGCTGGGGGCAGTCGGCCACCTCTCCCCTGTCCCGAGCCTCAGTTCACCCACCTTGGGACAGGACAGGCCGAGTTCGGGGCTCTGCGGGCGGCCTTGGCCTCCTCACCCGCAGCGGGGACGGGCCCTCCTCACTGCCCAGGGCGGGGGCGCTGCGGGCCTCTCGGGGCCTGGGCTGGGAAGCGGCGGGGCGCCTCTGGGCAAGCCCCGCGCCAGTGACCGCAGCTGCCCGTCCACAGCTATCACCACACCATCCCCGTGGTCAGCCTGTACAGCCTGCGGGAGAGCCTGGCCCTGCTGGCCGAGCAGGTGCGCCCAGCCCCGGCCGTCCTCAGCGCGTCTCGGGGCAGCGGCGAGGGCTCTGGGGCGGCAGGACAGGGGACACTGCGCCCGCGGGGGGGGGAGCCCCGCTACCGCGCTCCCTGCAGGGCCGCCCCCTCCTGGGGTCGCAGGGGCCGAGGCAGCAGGGTCACAGAGAGGACGGAGCGCTGGTCTGGGTGTGAGCCCTGGACGGGCGGCGGCCGGGGGCCGCGGGGGGCCGCCTGCCCTGGGGACGGTCCTCCCCCGCCCGTCCACGGCCCTCCGCCATGGGAGCGGGCGCCCTGAGCTAGTTCGGGCCACTCTGGTGTGTGTCCCCTCCCTGGGCAGCTGCCCACCTCCCGCCGGTGCCCCCACCTGCCCAGGGGCCTCCACCCTCCAGCCCCGGGCCTCCCTCACCCCAGCGGGCGGCACGGGGTGGGGGGCCGGCGGGCGGAGGCCGCCACCGTGGACTGTGCCCAGGGCCTGGAGAGCAGCTGGCAGAGGCACCGGGAGGCCAGCGAGTACCTGTACGCCCGCCTGCGGGGGCTGGGCCTGCAGCTCTTCGTCAGGGACCCGGTAAGGGCCCCGCCC
>NW_004567170.1:262064-262595 GCF_000260355.1 Condylura cristata | reverse complement strand
CGGCATCGCTGGCGAGTGGCCGTCCTGCTGCCCCCTCCCGGACCCCCGCGGCTCCCCCGTGGGGTGGGCCTGCGGCGGCTGTCCCGGGGCGTCGCACAGAGCGTGTGCTCCGCCCTGGAGCTGAGCCCTCTCAGCCTTTAAACAAAGCGAGTGACCGCGACTCGGGCCAGCCCTGGGTGTTGCCACATCACGAGGGTTCTCCCCGGCCTCAGCGTCCACGCTGGAGCTTCTCCGTGGCGCTAGTGCGACCCACCCGCCGGGACTGGACAGCTGCCCGGCCGGAAGAGCCCACCTGCGCCCGCCTGACCACAGCGCGGAGCCCGGGCAGCCGGCTGGCCGCAGGAGCGGGGCGCTGGTCTCCCTCCTGGGTGGGGTGAGCCCCGCTCCGCCCGGCAGCGGGGCCCTGGCCCAGACCTGGGCCTCGTGTCTCCACCGCCAGGCGCCTTCCCCCTTGTCCCGCCAGCGGCCAAGGCCCTGGGGCCCCGCAGTGGACTTCGCCTGGTGAAGCACCCTATGGCCAACAAGGCGGGC
>NW_004567170.1:259318-261708 GCF_000260355.1 Condylura cristata | reverse complement strand
TGAGCTGGGCGGTCGGCACCGGGCGGGAGGGAGTCAGGCAGGCGCGCGATGTCCACTGCTGTTATGGAGCCGCCGCTGCCCGCGGCCGCCAGCCTCACCCAGTCCGGCTCGGGGGTGTCGCGTGCCCTCCCGCCGCCCGCAGCAGGTTTCCTTGTCTCCCGCGTCGTGCACTTTGCAGAACGGAAGGTGGCCGCACCTTTGCAAAGCGGGTTCCCCTCGGGCGTCGTCCCAGCAGAGCCCCAGCGGGGGGCCCTCACCACCGCCCGGGTTTACCCGAGGGGGTCTGCAAGCCCGCGGGGGTCCCGGCTGCACCTGTGCTACTCCGGAGCTCTGCCCAGCCCGTGCGGCACCCTGGGCTGTAGCCGGCGCCGCCGCCTCGGGGCCTCGCTGCACCCTGGCGCAGACCCCCATCCCCACGGCCCTTTGGGCCCTTCCGGGCCACTCCCGCGGCCCCGCAGTGGGCTGCAGCAGGGCCGGCTGCTCTGGGGCGGACGCCGGCCACGCCGAGCCCCGGTCTCTGAACAAGAGCCCTCTGGTTCTGGCCATCAGTGGCGTCTCCTCACCCCGCCGGCTCGGCATCCTGGGCCGGCCCTGGGATGTCTGCGGCCGAGCTGAGCCGCGGGTGTGGGGCGGCAGGGCCTGGGGGTGGTGGCTCCGGGCAGCTGAGGGCCCCGCAGCTGAGCACCCCACAGCACACACTCGGACACGGAATGACCACGGGCCACTTGTCCCGTCGGGGTCAGCGTGGTCTTGTGTGAGCCCCCTCTGGCGGGGCGGGCGTGATGGCCTGCATGGCCCTGCAGGAGCGTGGACACAAGCCCCAGACCCCACAGCCCTGGGGCCCTGAGGGTCCCCAGCGGGTTCCCTGCCCCGCACTGCGGTGGACAGGGAGGCTCGCCGAGCCTGCCGTCCCTGCTAGGGGGCTCTGGGCCCTCCTGGGAGCCTGGCGTGTGGCCGGGCCCAGGGCCCAGAGGCCGCCACCAGAGGGCAAGGAGGCCGAGGGGGGCGAACTGGACGCGGGCCGGGAGCCGCAGCTCGCGGGAGGGGGAGGGGCCGCCTCACCCAGGTGCTGGCTGGTTACTGGGGTGTGGGGAGGAGCTGAGGGGCAGGGGACGGGGTCGCTGGGGAGCAGGACGCTTGCCCCCCCTCGCTAGGACGGTCCACAGAGACACGGGCGACGTCGGCACCACCTCTCGGCCACAGTGTGGGCACCCACACTGATTTATTATGCGCCCCCACGGAGGGCGCGGGCAGGGGCCGCCCGAGGCCGCCCCCACACCCGGGCCTGAGGGCCCCCGGCAGTCCGGAGGGCCCCGGGCCGCCACGCCCGCGCTCCCCGGCCACGGCCGCAGGCTGCCATCAGGGTGGCTCAGCTCCCCTCGCCACCCAGGGTCCTGGCCTTCCGGAAGATGTTCTGCATGGCCGAGATCCGGTCCTTGTCCTGGATGTGGAAAACCTGGAACTGCGGAGTGAGGCGGTCACCGGAGGGCCACGGCCACGGCCGCCCCTCCTGCCTCCGGGCCTCTGCCTGTGGTGTCCTCCCTGCAGCCAGGCCTGCGCAGGCCTGACCGCCCCCACCCCGCCGGGCCCGCCTGCGCCCTGGGGAGAGCTGGGCCTGGGTGGACGGCGCTGACCACACCTTGGGAGTCACGGGGGTAGGGGGGGCCTCTGGCGAGCAGCCTGGCACCCTGGCCCCTGGCCCCTGTCCGTGGGGCTCCCGAGTACATGAGGCAGCAGGAAGGTGACCCTTCACGAGGCAGGTGGGACTCGGGGCCCCAGCTCGGCTTGGGGTGGTCCTGCCGGGCAACGGGCGGGACCAAGCGCCCTGCCCCCAGGCCCCTGGTCGCTGGCCCCAGCAAGCTGGGCACTGCTGTCTGACCCCAGGCCTCCCGCTGCCCACAGTCCCCGGCGTCTGGAGGCCAGCGTCCGGCCGCCTGGGCCCCGAGCCCACCTTGTCCAGCAGCACGTCGAAGTAGGCGGTGGCCCAGTAGGCGGGGTCGCTGGCGGGCAGCTGCAGCAGCGCCTTGGCCCCGCTGTCGATGCGGGGCGGGGGGCTGCGGCCCAGGTGGGTGGCGTGCAGGCGCAGCGCGGCCTCGGGCTGGCTGGCGAACAGCTCGGCGTGCTGGTACACGGCGTGCAGGTCCAGGCCCGCGCCCCGCAGCAGATTGTGCTCCGGCCACAGGAAGTGGGGCAGGTCCCGCGAGGCCAGACAGCTCAGCAGCACCACGAGCAGCCGGTACACGGCGCCCTGCAGCTCCGCCCAGTCCTCGGGCGCCGGGAACAGCACAGCCGCCCACAGCAGCACCATCTGCGGGCAAGGCCGCTCAGCCCTCCCTGCCCGCAGGCCCCGCCCCGCCGCAGCTGGCCCCGCCCCGCTGACCCTGCCCCTC
>NW_004567170.1:256404-259018 GCF_000260355.1 Condylura cristata | reverse complement strand
GGTTCAGAGCCACGCAGGGGCCTGGCCTGGCTCCTCCCAGCCCCTCCCCGTGTCCCTCCTCCTGAGCCCTGCCCCAGCCCACTGGCCCGCCAAGCCCCCGCCCACTCTGCAGCCCCCACTCGCTCCCACCTGCTTGGGGGTCAGAGTCCTTCTGCTCTCCCCAGCACCCTGGGCCCAGAGGGCAGCAAAGAGGGGCGCCAGCTCCGGCTGTACCCACGGGGGGTCCCCAGGGCCTCGCCCCTGGCAGCCAGGAGCCCCATCAGAGCCCACCCAGGCCGCCATCATCCGGGGCCAAGGGGCACCGGCCCGCCTGCCCACAGCGCGGGGCCTCCTGCCATACCTGCAGGTGGCCGAAGGTCAGGCCAGGGTCCTGGCCGCCTCGGCGCCAGTTCTCGTGGTTGACCCGGTCCAGGATGGCGAGCCCGTCCAGGCGGTGGCCGGGGAGGGAGCCCAGTGCGTCCACAAGCCCCGCGAGCAGCGCGTCCGAGGACAGCCTGGGGACACACAGCGGCCCGCCGGGTCCAGGAGGGCGGCCGCTGGCCCGCTGCGCGGCCTGAGAGCACGGGCCGGGCCCTGCCGCTCCCGGGCGGTGAGTCTGCCCAGCCTGTGGGGCTGCACGCGAAGGCCCCGCTCCAGGCCAGACCCAGCCAGACCACCCTTCCCCTGAAGCTGGGTGGCCATCCTGTGGACTGGACAAAGTGCCCACCGTGCACAACATGGCCCAAAAGGGGTGCCCTTGGGGGCTTGTGGTCCCTGGTGACCTGGGGTGGGGGACACAGCTCCGCTGACCCCTGGGGTGGGCACAGACCCCATGGGGGGGCACAGACCACAGAGGACTCTTGCAGCTCCTCCAGGCTATAGGTCGCCACCAGCAAACCCCCATGACACCTTCTGCTGTCACTGTCCAGCGGAGCCCGAGGGGCGGTCCCAGGGCCCAGCCCCCCATCGCCACCTGCCCTCCCTGCAGGGGCCAGCGGGTCTCCCATCCCCTCAGACAACTCCCAGACTGGACAGAGCACAGGGGCCCAGGGGCCAGGTCAGCGCTGATCTGGGGCTGGCCAGATGGAGACGCCCCTGGGCCAGGGTCTCCCCAGCGACTCTGGACCCCGGCCCGGGACAGGCCGCCACCCCCCATCGTGGCTGTTCCCCCAGAGGAGGCCCCGGCTGGGCTGGGCAAGGCAGGGATGCGGCCACTGGCCCTCCCTCTCGGGGCCCTGGGGCCCCTCCTCCCTGCCGGGGCCCCAGGGCGGGGCAGGGGTGCGCTGGCCACCTCCAGGCCCCGCTGGCCCCAGGGGGAGCGGACGGCCCGCCTACCTCCAGTGCTGGGCGCTGGCGGGCACCAGGGCCACCTCCTGCAGGGCCGCCCGGCGCAGGCTGCCCTCGGGGAACCCGCGCATGCGCTCGGCCTCCTCCAGCACGGGCACCCTGCGCCTCACCCGCACCACGGGCACCAGGCTGCAGCGGATGGTCCTCCAGCCGCCACACAGCAGCAGCGGCAGGCACAGCGCGTCCTCCGGGGCACTGTCCACCCTCAGGGAGCCTGCAACGAGCCGGGCTCGCCTGGGCCCCCGCCGCCCCCCCGGACGCCCCAGGACCCGCCCTCCCCCGCCTCTCCCCACGCCCACTCCTGAGCAACCACCCTCCACTGCCCCCGGGGGCACCCCCACCTCCCCCCACAAGCTCCAGCACCGGCCGCCCCACTGCAGCTGCCCCGGGGACCCCCCACGGGCCCCACCCTGCCCCTGGGACAGTCCTCCCCGCTGCCCCCAGGACCCACCCCTGCCCCGCTGCCCCCCGGACCCAAGATGTGGCCTGTCCACCCCTCCCCAGGACCTGCCCTGCCGCCCTCCCACCCAAGGGTGCACCCCCTGCCCCGCTGCCCCCCATACTCGGGACATGCCCCCCCACCCACAGGGGGCCCCCACCTGTGGCCAGGAGGGCCCAGGCCCAGACCCTCCCTGACTGGTGACCCCACTGTCCCCGGGGCTGTGGGGCGGGGAGACCCCATCCCTGACATCGGCCCAGCCCAGGAGTTGACGGGGCAGAGCCCTGGCGGGCCCCATGGATACCAGTGTCCTGGGGCGCCTTGGGGTGTCTGGGGCAGAGGGTGCCCCACAGCAGAGCCCCCAAGCAGTGGGGGGCGCTCAGGCGATGCCCGGACAATGGTGACAGGCCCAACCTGCCGCCTCAGTCTTCAGCAGAGGTCAGCGCCCTCTACAGGACACAGGGGGACCCCACCCAGCAGCCCAACCAAGGGTCAGGCAGTGGGAGCTGGCGCCCCCCCCCCCCGCGGGCCAGCCCCGCGCCCCAACCCTGCGGCACCCGTGCCCAGCCCCCCGCCCAGCCCTGGCCGCCCACACCTGCTGGGGTCCCAGGGGCCGTCACGGAGCTTCCTCTGGTCACTGCGTGTCGCTGACCCGTGGCCGGCGGACAGCGGCCACTCCCCCGCCCCTCCCTGCCCTCCTGCTCGGCCCCACCGGCCTCACCGGTTCCCGGGCGGCCACTTCCGCCAGGTGAGCGGAGCAGCCCTGGGATTCCCCACCGCCGGGCAGGTGCGGCCAGCGGGGTCAGCGCCTGCCGGCCGGCCCGCGGGAGATGCGGAGGCAGAAGCGAC
>NW_004567170.1:253726-255279 GCF_000260355.1 Condylura cristata | reverse complement strand
CCCGCGGGACCGCAGGTCCTGCACCCCAGGCCCCGCCTTGCGGCTCAGGCCCAGCCCTTCCGCTCGCCGCTGGGCGGCGGCCTCCTCGGTGGCCCCCCGTGCCGATTGGGCCGGAAGCCGGGCAAGAGCTGGGAACCCCAGTGGCCAGGACCACCACCCCACAGACCCGGGGGTCAGCGCAGAGAGCGGCGGGGGCCGAGCCCTGGACACTGCTGGCCTTGCAGCTGGTCCTACTGGCCTCTGGCCGCCTGCCCGCGGTCAGGCCTACGCGCTGGGCTGGGGACTTGGGGTCAGCCTCGTGCTGGAGCCAGAGGGCGCCTGGTCTGTGCGGGGCCCCGGCCTTGTGGCCTGTCCCCAAACCCACTTAGTGGCCTTGTGGCCGTCCCCATGCTCCCCCGCGGTCCCGTGGCCTGTCCCCACACCCAACTGGTGGCCCCGTGGCCTGTCCCCACACCCAGGGGCTTAAAACAACAGAGGTTCCTGGCCCTCCCTGGGGGCGCAGCGGGTCACAGCACTGAGAAGCTAAAGCCGCTTCCGCAGGAGTTCGACTCCCGCCTGCCCCGGAGGAGACCACATGGCGCGGCAGACCTCTCCTGACCCGCCCGCTGCTCCCCTCAGCAGTGGACTTTGTCCACTGTTCTGCTCCCCGCTCTGTCTCTGGGGAAGCCTCTCGCCGCCCCTGAGCCTCTGGCCTGTACCCCAGTTCTCTATGAACAAATAAATAAATCTTTAAAAAAAAAACAACAGAGGTTCCTTCTGTGAGGCCAGTGTGAGGTCAAGGCAGGAAGGCCACTCCCTGGCTCCATTGTCCACCCTCCAGCCAGGCTCAGCCTGCTGGCCACCGCCTAGCCCATCTGTCCAGGTGTCCTCACACCCATCTCCTGGCATCTGTGTCACCACCCTGACTTCTCACCAGAAGGAGGCCGCATCGGCCTGCTGGACAGCCTAGGCCATGTCCGACCTCCTGACCCTCAGCTCCATCTCCCTTCTCCACTCAAAGGCAGCCGCCAGGCCCAGAGGTCCCTCTGGCCACACTGGGCAGCCCTCCTCTCCCAACACCTGCTGACCATGCCGGCTGCCCAGCGCCCACGGGCCCTTCACACTCCACAGTGGACACAGGCAGGGCAGGCCAGGAAGGGCAGGCCCTCTGAGGCCCCAGGCCAACACTGCCCCACCCAGGCCCCTGCAGGCCACTCTCCCGAGAGCCGGGCTGCGGGCCCGCAGGTCTCCAGCTGAGCAGCAGGGCCCAGCAGCTGGCCGAGGCCAGGCAGGGCCTCTGAGGGCAGCTGGCCACAGCCTGACGCTGCTGCAGTGCCCGGCCGAGGCAGGACAGCCTGTGGGGGCCGCACAGGCGAGACTTCGCAGCCGGGGGCTGGGGCGGGGGGCCCGGTCTGTCCGCTGAGACTGGCCAGCCACGGGCCGGAGGACAGAGGCCTGAGGCGGCTTCTGCCCTGGAGGCCCGGGGCCCGGCTGGGGGCCCGGCAGGCGTCTCCCTTCCTTCGGGCCCTCACCTACTGGGACCCCAGGGCCCTCACCTGGCCGGGGCAGGGCTG
>NW_004567170.1:250373-252166 GCF_000260355.1 Condylura cristata | reverse complement strand
GGGGCGGGCAGGGGCTGCAGGCCTGAGGCTGGGGGCGTCGCGCGGCTCCCCTCCACCTGCCCCGGGGTCACCAGCACCCCATGCGGGAAAATCCATGTTCGGGGAGAGGCCCAGTGGGGAGCTCAGCAGGCGGCCAGCCCCCAGCCCCAGGGCCCGCGGGCCCCACGCCTGTCATTGCCATTGCGATGCCATCGCAGCCGGCGCCACCAGATGCCCAGGCAGGCGCAGACGGGGCGGGGAGCCCTGGGGCGCGCGGGGCGCCGCCCCCTGTGGAGACGCGGCCCAGCTCTCCCTGCGCCCTCCCCCAGGGGCCGGCAGCACAGGCGCAGAGGCAGGGCGCAGGGGTCCCCCTTGAGAGCTGCGTGGCTGAGGCATTTTTCTAGGTTCTTGTCGACTTTGTGTCATTAGCAAAAGTGTCGCGACACCTCCTGGCTTGAATGGAGGTGCTGCAGGGGGCGCCCACCTGTCCTGGGGTTGGGGGTGGGGGCTTGAGGCTGGTGGGGGCGACTGGGGTGGTGTTGGGGGCACGGGGGTGGGGGGGGGGGGGGGGGGGGGCGCTGAGCAGGGGCGGTCCTGAGCCTGGGTGCCCGGCCCCTTCTCAGAGCGCCCCCTCCTGCCCCCTCCTGCCCGCTCCTGCCGCCCCTCCCCGCCCGCCGCTGCCCACAGCCCGGCGCCAGCCCCAGCCGCCTCCTGCAGCCGGTGCCGCGGCCCCTGGCGTCCACGCCTGGCTGTCCCGCCCGCAGGCGCCGGCACCCACACCTTCCTCGGGGAGGGGCCTGCTGGGCGCCCCCTCTGCACCGGCTTGACTTGGGTGCCCGGCGAGTCCCGCCAGGGCCAGCACGGCTGGGCGCACGTGGCCCTTGGGCGCAGCTTCCCAGCCCTGACGGCGTTTCTCGCGGAGCCGCGGGCTGCGCTGTGTGTCTGGATGCTCTGACTCGCTCAGATCTGCAGCGCCTGTGCGGGGGCGCCTCCCCGCCCCAGGCCCCCACGCCGAGGCCGACGGCGGCCGCCCTCTCCCTCTCCCTCTCCCCGGCAGCGGCTGCGCCCCAGTCGGGTGTGCGCCCCCGCCACTGCTCCCCCGGGGTGGTGTCGGGGCGCCTGGCCGGGTGGGGGCGGACGCCTGTGCCTGCCCTGCCCGGTGAGGGCGGAGGCTGCTGGGGAGCTGGCTGGGGCCGGCAGGGATGGAGGGGCGCGAGGGAGCCGGGCACCCTGGGGGGGGGTCAGGGCGGCGCAGGCCGACCGCGCAGAACTGCCAGGCTGGGCCCACGCGCCACCTGCCTGGCGGGGGGAGCCCCACTCCCGGCCTGGTCCCGCGCAGCGGCGCCCACCCTGCCCCTCCAGGCACACCTCCCCGCCCCCCTCCCCAGCACCCCCTTCCCCCAGCCCGGCCCCTCGGCGCCTGCAGCGCCCCTTGCGGCCACCTGGGGGCACTGTGGGAGCGCGGCCTCTGCGCGGAAAGCGAGGACCCCTCGCCCCGCTGAGTGCGCTGGGGGAGCCTCGGCGCCCTCCCCGCGCCCCCCCTCCCCGTGTCGGGGCCCTGGGTCCCTCTGGCGCCCCCAGCGCCTCTGCTCTGTCGCCCAGGCCCTCTCGTCTGTCCCCGTACTGCGGAGCGGAGCGAGCAGGCCCCGGGGTGGGGGTGGGGGGTCGGGGACTGGGTCTGGGGGGACGGGCAGAGGGGGGGTCTTGAGCGCAGGCGGAGCTAGGGAGGGCCGCTGGGCGCGGGCAGGACGAGCGAGCCGGGCCCTTCGGGGAAACTGATGTCCGCCCCGGTGGCCCTCGGTGCGCGGAGGCTC
>NW_004567170.1:248355-248991 GCF_000260355.1 Condylura cristata | reverse complement strand
GGCCGGGGACCGTGGCGGGGACACGAGCCAGTGGCCTGGGTGACCGCCCCCCTGGGTCCTCTCCACGAAGCCTTGCATGGGGGCCCCTGGCAGCTGTCTCCTAGCCGAGGGGCCACCTCTGGGTGCCCGGGTGCTGCCCTGGTCTCTCCGGGTGTTTTCCAGAGGCTGGAGGACACGGTGCTGGGCCCCTCGGCCAGCAGGGAAGACCGGGCGCTGACCGTGCAGGGGGCAGGGCAGCAGGCCTCGCCCTCGCCCCTGCCTGCCCACATCCGCGAGATCGTGGCCAGCAGCCTGCGGGAAGAGGCCCCCCAGGGTGAGTGGGCGAAGGGCGGGGGTGGGCGGCCACAGGGCTGGCTGTCGGGGTGCAGGGGCACCCCCCACCTGTGAGCCAGCCCACGCCCACAGCCCGCTGGCCGATGGGTGCAGGCTCTGCCCTCGGCCACCCCCACAGGGCTGCGCCCTCGGGGTACACTGCCACAGGGCCCCACCTGCGTCTGTGACCTCCCAGTCCTGCCTTCACCCTGCTTTCTCCTCAGATGGCATCGCAGGTCAGGGACCCCCACCCCCAGCCCTGAGGGGCCCCTGCACCCCTTACTCAGCCTCGGGGCCCCCCGCATGCCCCTCACCTAGACCTGA
>NW_004567170.1:227678-229433 GCF_000260355.1 Condylura cristata | reverse complement strand
GCGCGCCCCGCCGCGCCGAGAGGGAGCCGCCGCCGGAATCTCCGTTTGAAAAATTAGCCTGTGGCGCGCGCCCCTCCGCGAGCGCTGCTCGGAGGGAGACTCCAGCTGACTCGACTGACCGACGCGTAACTCTGACACCAAAAAACATCGAGCAGCTCGCCGGGACGCGGCGGCGCCGCTGCAGCCGGCCGGGCAGGCCGGGCCCCGGGGGTGGGGCAGCCCCGGGGCCCGCAGGGGGCTGTGCGGTCTGGCCGGTCCAGGCCAGGCTTCGTGTCAGCACTGCCCTGCTCAGGCTTGGGGACCCTGAAGGGCCCACCTGGGCTCGGGGCTGCGTCCCAGGCGTCTCAGGTCAGGCTGTGAGCAGGACAGGAGCCCGGGGCCGCTGCGGATGGGACAGTGCAGGGAACAGGACCCCACGGGACAGTGCGGGGCCTGGGGCCAGCCGGCCACCACGTAGGCCTAGCAGCCCACGAGCCGAAACCCCGGGGGGCCGGGGGCAGAGTCTCCCTGGGGCCCGGCGGGCTGTCAGGGAAGCCGGGGCCGGGGAGGGCCTGACCCGTGGGCCTGACCCCAGGGTGCCGGCACCCTCTGCGGGGCGCGGCAGTGGGCTGGGGTCCCACTCGCTGCCCCGGAGGCTCAGGACTCGGAGGGAGGGGGGGCTGGGCGGCCCTCCGCGCGTGGGGGCGGGTGCGGGGGAGACCGCCTCGCCGCGGGGCGGCGCTGTCCCCCAGGGCCCAGCCTGTGGGGGCTGCGGCACAGCGGGCCAGTCACGGAGCCGCTGGCCGGCGTGTCCGCGCGGGGCCACCTGCCCCACCCAGGAGGACTGGCCAGTGGGCGTGGCCAGCAGGGTCCCTGCGGTGCGGAGTGGGGGCCTCCCGGCTCTGCCGGCCGCGGGCTGGGGGAGGGCGCTAACGAGTTCCAGGAGGTCAGCTGCAGCCCGCAGCCCTCCACTGGCGTCTCGGGGGACCGGATGTGGCCGCTCCGGTTTGGATCTCGCCCTGCGGGTGCTCAGCGCGTCCGGGGCTGTTAAAGAAACAGGCTCCCGCCTCTCGGGCCGACGGGGGCCCTGCCCGTCCCGGGCTGCCCGCAGGCCACTGCCCTCGGGCCTGTGGAGGGGACCGTCCGGGCAAGGGGCAGCCCCCGCGCCACGGCTCACCCTCGGGCCCGGCTGGCCGCCTGGCCCTTGAGCCCAGGGCCTCCGCTGGGTCAGCCTGCGGGGCGGGGGCCACGGTCAGGGCACCCGGAGGGGTGGAGAAGCCACGGGCCCTGGGGTGCCCGGTGAGGGAGGCCGATGGGTGCCCCCCACTGCCCTGCAGAGTCCCCAGCGGCACCCTGGAGGCCCTCTGTCCCCCCCACAGGCCCACAGCCTGCCAGATAACCCTGGCTCGGGCTCCTGAGCCCCCCAGGCCCCAGAGCAGCTGCAGAGGTGGGGGCAGCCACCCCACCGGGCTGCTGGTCCCCAGGCGGGCGGTCTCAGGAAGGGGACAGGGCACCCCACACACACAGTGGGCACAGGCTCCGGCCCAGAGAGGGAGGGGTGGCCCACGCTGCCGGCCAGCATGGGCGCCTCCTGTCCACTGTGGGCAGGCCCCGTCCCCGCAAGGACAGTGGCCGGGGGCCCTGGGGCCCCGGAGGGGTGCAGGCAGGCGCAGGCAGAGGGCCGTGGGCGGGGGCTGGAGAGGCCTCTGGGCGGCCAGCAGCGCCGTGCCATGTCCCCACAGGCCCAGAAGGCCGAGCTGGAGCAGGCCCACGCCC
>NW_004567170.1:224809-227118 GCF_000260355.1 Condylura cristata | reverse complement strand
GGGCCACGCGGCCGTGGGGGTGCAGCTCGCCCTGTGCCGCCGGGCAACGGCCAGCGTCCGCAGACCCGCACCCGCCCGGGCCTGAGCTGGGTCCGACTCTGGACGCTGAGTGGGGTGTCCCCTCCCCCGCTGACCACAGCGCTCCTCTGGCCACTGAGGCCTCTCCCACACCCCGACCAGCCCCCGGAGCTGCCTGGCCCTGGCCTGGGTTTCTGCTTGGACACAGCAAACCGGCCAGATCCCAGTGGTCAGGCGCACCCCATGTCCCTGCCCTGTGAGCACGGGGTCACTCGGGGACGCTCTCGCCAACAGGAGCCAGAAGCGTGACCTCCGCCCTCCCCAGGCCGCCCCTGCAAGACCCAGCTGGAGCGGCAGGCCAGCTCAGGAGCCCACCACGGTCATTGCTAACTGCGGCCGGGACACAGGACGGCGTGCGCGTCGGGGTCGGGCTGCTGGACCTGGGCTTTGCTGACCAGCAGGCGCGGGCGGCGAGCGGCCGCTCCGTTGGGGGGGCCCGCTCTGGCAGGCCACGGCGGGCAGCAGGCCAGCGGGGCTCTGCAGGGGGCCGCAGCACAGCCCCACGCCCGCCCCCTGGGCGTCTGACGGGGCCCTGCCCCCTGCAGCCCGCAGGCGGGGCTCTGGGGTCCCCCTTCGGCTGAACCCCACAGAGGGGGCTGGGGAGCCGACAGGCCCTGGGGCAGTTGCTCCTCCAGCATGAAGCTGACACTGAGGAAAAGCAGGCCTTTCCCATGGACAGGGGGCCCCGGGCCGGGTGGAGGGGGTGTGGGTGCAGCAAGTTTGCGGGGCCCCTCACCCTGGCACCAGCCGAGTCATGGTGCGAAACGCTGACTTTTCCCCAGTAATCGCAAAGAAAATTTTCTATGATAAAATGATTAACAGAAAACCAAGACAACATGCTCAGGGCCTGCGAGTCCGCGGGCGGGCGCTCGGGGCACCCCCGCCCGCCAGGTGTTCCGAACGCCCTCCCACCTGGTGTCGGGCGCCGGGGCGCCGGAGCCAGCCCCCCCAGGGCCTGCCAGACTCCCGGCCGGGCTCTGCTGTCCCGTCAGTGAAGGGGCAGGCGTTCTGGGGGCGCTGGCCCTCCTGTCACCCCAACAGCGGGCGCCCGTGGAGGCCAGGAGCTGCCCCGCGGGCCGGAGGAGCAGGGTGCAGTGGACTCCTGCCGGCCCGTGACCTCTGACGCCTGTGGAGGTGCAGGGTGCCCCTGGGGCCCAGCTCGGGGGCCCGTGACCCTGACCGGCCCTCGGGTGGGGAGCGAGCTGGGGCTGCCGCCACCTGGCACCCCTGACCGGCAGGGACAGCAGACCGTCCGCGTGGCCACCCAGTCGCAGGCCCCCGCCGCCCTGCCGGGCACCCAGGCTGGCGCCCGGCCGCCACCCAGCAGAGCATGTGGGCAGGAGCGTGGGGCCGGCACCCTGGGCCTGTGCGGCGAGGACGGGCCGAGCCGGGCGCCACAATGGCCAGTGCCTGAAAAAAAGTAGACATCTCTGCTGCCCCTCTGGGTGTGTGGGAAAGGGGGGGGCGCGAGGCCAGAGGCTGAGGGGCGCTGGTGCCTTGCTGAGGCGGGGTGCTGCCGGGTGGCGGGGAGCCCAACCCGGGCAATGGCTCCCACGGTGCTGGACAAACAGCCCCTCCCACGTACACGGGCCAGCACCTCCCTGCTGGGCGCTGGGCGCTGGCACAGGACGCTGGACTCCGCCCACCTGAAACTCCCCAAAATGCCTTTGCAGGGGGCCTCTGACCAAGGACCGAGCTCAGGAGCTGGCGTGTGTCCAGGGGCCCAGCCCAGGGCCTGCTGGGCAGATGGGCGCGGGAAGCAGGGCCCCCTCCCACCAGGGCCCCCCTCAGCTGTGCGGGGCTGGAGGCGAGTCCCCGGGGCTCCCTGGGGAGCTTGGTGGGAGCGTGTGGGGGACTCGGGCGCGGCCCACCGTGGCCAGGTGTGGGGGGCAGAGGGCAGGGAGGGGGGAGGGGTTGGGGACCCCCCTCAGATGCCCTGACCCTGGCCGCTGGAGCCACCCGTCTGGGGCTGGGCCTTTGGGGGGCTGCTCCCTCCTCCGCCGGCCCCCCGCCAGGGGTCAGGCCTCCCTGGGACCGGCCAGGAGATGCCCTGAGCCGGGACCCAGGTGGACTCCCCTCAGGGCAGGACGGTGAACTCTTAGGCGCCCCACAGAGGTGTCACCACCCGCGCCCTGCGGCCACCTGCAGGGGGGCCATCAGGCTCCACTGGCTGCGCTTGGCGGCTGGGCCCAGAAGCCCAGGGACAGCAGGGGCCGGGCCGCCCGCGGCGC
>NW_004567170.1:222315-223958 GCF_000260355.1 Condylura cristata | reverse complement strand
GCTTGGCACCCTGCGGCCAGGGGTGGAGTGAGGACAGCGCTTCCTCCCTCCCCCGCGCCGCGCCGAGGCCGGACAGAGGCCCGGGAGGGGGTTGGGGTGCTGCGGTGCGGTGCCATCTGGGCCGGACACCTTGACGCCTCGGGAGGGGCGGGCGCGCTGGGCTGCCCCCCCCACTGCCCCTCCGGTCCCCAGGTGGTGGCGGCCGGCCCCTCCCCCCAGGTTCTCCGCTGACCGCCAAGCAGCAGCAGCAGGCACAGGCCTCAGTTTCCCCAGCCAGGCAGTGGCTGGCTGCACTGCGGGCTCATCTCCGCTCTCGCCGGCCACCTCCACAGCCCCAGTGACACCTGCGGCCACGCCTGGGAGCAGGCACAGGCCGGGTGCTGACCTCTGAGCCTCCTCTCCCTTGCCCTCGAGTCCAGGCCTGGCCACTCAGGCCCGGGCCTCCCAGACTAGCCAGCCCGAGGACACGGGGAAGGCCCCAGGGCTCTGCAGTGGGGCGGCCCGGCTGAGGGACAGGCTGCCCGCAGCTCCTGGCACAGCCGTCCAGCCCGGGAGGGGAGATCGCTGCACCACCCTGCACCGGCGCACCCCACAGCAGCCCCTGCTCTAGCTTGGCCGGCCCCAAGTCTGCTAGAGAGGCACTGGCCAGACTGCTGGCCGCTGCCGCAATGCCACCCCTCACTGTCCACTCCGCCAGCTCCTCATCAGCCCTCACCTAGCACCCCCCCAGCATCCCCCTAGCACCTCCACCAAATATCCCCCCCAGCGCCCCCTACCAGCACCCCACCAGCCCCCCCAGCACCCCCTCTGCAACACGGCCCCCACCACCTGTGGCACCTGAGCCACCCCTACATCTACCCCGTGGACGTCGCCGCTCCCCGTGGCTGTGAGCCGGCTCTGCACCCCACACCCCTAGTCCCGCTGGACGCTCACCCGCCGGCCGCGGCAGCAAGGGGAGCAGCTCTTTTCTCTGGTGGCCGCCACTGGCCAGTAGCCCCGGGGCCGAGCTCGGGAGGATGGGGCAGGGCTGAGCGGTCGGGCCTGTGGCGCTGGCGGGAGCCCCGCCGAGGAACCGGGGCCCACGCTGGCGCCCTTGTAGGGGACACTGGGGTCTGGGCCAGGCGCACCCTCCCGCTGCACGGCACAGGCGAACTCGCCGGTGGGGGCGGCGCTCTCGCCCGCCCTCCAGAAGGGAGAGGACCGGCCCAGAGGGACAGTCTGCTAAGGGACACATGGCCCGTGGGGGGAACGGCCTGGCAGGACGCCCCTGCGACTGGACACCGAGCTCGCGCAGCCCCCAGCTTCCCCAGGCGGCTCTGGGGACACCCCTGGGATGAGCCCGCGAGCGCCCTGTGGTCAGGACAGGGTCCAGTGCGTGGGGCGCTCACGCCAAGGGAAGGCAGTGTTTCCAGGGCGGGTGACCAGGGCACATCCCGCACCTCCCAGGGCAGAGGCGCTGACCTCAGCCAGCAGGCGTGCCGCCAGCCGGGCACCAGCTAGGTCCAGCAAGGAGATCCAGGGGCTGACCCATGGGCTGGCCCCAGACTGGCCTCTGCCCGTGCTGCTGCAGCCAGCAGACTCTGAATGGATGGACGGATGGTTGGAGGAGGTGGGGCGGAGGAGGGGGAGAGAGAGGGAGGATG
>NW_004567170.1:219505-220266 GCF_000260355.1 Condylura cristata | reverse complement strand
GCAGGGGCATGTGGGGGCTGGCCGGGGGCTGGTCAGCACTTCAAATGCACGGTCTGCAGCCCTTCCAGGACACCCTGCTGCCCTCGCCAGGACGCGCCAGGCCAGGGAACCCCAGCCCCTCCAGGAGGCCCCAGTGTGGCCAACGTGGGGCACCAGGGGCTGGTCCGCACCCCAGGCCCTGGGCCACGTCCCCGCCAGTGTTCCCCACCGCCGGGCCCTGCCACCCGGGGTCTAAGGCCCGGGACAGCGGAGCTCAGGCGGCCGCTGCCCTGAAGTGCCCGCGGCTGTCTCTGCACTTGAGCTTCCTAGGTGGTGGAGGCCGGGTCACCTGTGTGCACGAGGGGGCGCTGCCGCCCGTGCCCAGGGGCCAGGAGCCGGACGCGGGCCGTGGGGGGACGCCCGGGGCGAGGCTGCCGCCCGTGACCCGCTGGGTCTCTGCCCTGACAGGTGAACAATAACGGGGTCATCTCCTTCCTGAAGGAGGTGTCCCAGTTCACCCCGGCGGCCTTCCCCATCGCCAACGACCGCTGCGTGGTGGCGGCCTTCTGGGCGGACGTGGACAACCGGCCGGCCGGCGACGTGCACTACCGGGAGGCCACGGACCCGGCCACGCTGCAGCGCGCCTCGGCCGACGTCCGGCGCTACTTCCCGGAGCTGCCCGGCTTCTCCGCCAGCTGGGCCTTCGTGGCCACCTGGCTCCGCGTCACCTTCTTCGGAGGCGGCGCCTCTTCCCCGGTGAGTCGGCGCCGGGGCCCGCGGCG
>NW_004567170.1:216630-217175 GCF_000260355.1 Condylura cristata | reverse complement strand
GGCCTCTCGCCCAGGTCAACACGTTCCAGACCGTGCTCATCACCGACGGCAAGTTCTCCTTCACCATCTTCAACTACGAGTCCATCACGTGGACCACGGGCACCCATGCCAGCAGCGGGGGCAACGCCAGCGGCCTGGGGGGCATCGCTGCCCAGGTAAGGCCCTGCCGGGGTGCAGAGCCCCGAGGGTCAGGCCGGGCGGGCCGGAGGCGGGGCGCCCTGGGTCTCTGGTGTGTGGGTGGTCGCTGCTGCCGTCCACCCCCGGCAGGCGGCGGCTCTCGGTGGCCCCTGCGGTGGGGCCTCCCCGACACTCCGCTGACCCTGCCGCCCCAGGGTGGGCCTCAGGCGGCCTAGGGAGCGCTGCGGAGGCCCACACCTGCCCTGTCCACACCCCAAGGCCGGCTTCAATGCGGGAGACGGGCAGCGCTACTTCAGCATCCCCGGCTCACGCACGGCGGACATGGCCGAGGTGGAGACCACCACCAACGTGGGCGTGCCCGGGCGCTGGGCGTTCAGAATCGATGATGCCCAGGTGCGCGTGGGGGG
>NW_004567170.1:214404-215978 GCF_000260355.1 Condylura cristata | reverse complement strand
GTGTGTGGCGTGCTCCAGATGCCCCCGCGGAGCCGGCTCTGGCTCTGTCCTGGGCTGCCTGGCCTGGAGTCCACGGCAGCTCTTGGCTTCCAGGGGACAAGGCCGCCCCCATCCATGACCTGCGAGCTGGGGCGAGGCCACGTCCCCCGCAGTCCCTGGCAGCGCTTCGGGCAGGCCCCGCCTCCTGTCCGCCCCTCGCGGGCGTGGGGACAGTGTGCAGGCCGGGCTGCTGCCCCCCACCCCAGGCCCCCGGGCTGGCCCTGCGCTGAGCCCCGCGCCCCCCCAGATGTGGACCAGTGCGCCTCCCAGCCCTGTTTGAACGGGGGGACGTGTAGCCCCGGCAACCACAGCTTCAGCTGCCAGTGCCCGGCTGGCTTCAGCGGGCCCACCTGCGAGGCAGGTAAGCGGCCACCCACCGCCCCAGGCGCAGGTGTGGGCCCGGCGGCACAGGGCCCCCCCTTCCTCGGGCGGGGGGGTCCAGAGGGGGCGGCCGGCGGCGGGGGGGGGCGGGTCAGCAGCCGATCCAGACGGAGGCCCCGCCCCCGGGGCTGGCTGGAGCCCTGACCACACCCAGGCTCGGCCGGGGGACTGGGACCCTGCGGGGTGGTGGGTGCCCAGACCCGCCCAGGCCTGGATGAACATGTGGGGCTTTTGGGGTTGGCTGTGGGCTGAGGGAGGAGGGGAAGCACGAAGCCCCCCCCCCGCCCCCGCGGTGCATGCCGCTGAACCCCAAAGCCCAGCTGCTGCCTGCGGGAGTGCAAGCTGTCTCCCCCCAGCCCCAGGGGCCTTACTGCCTGGACTCAGGGTGCGTAGGGCCCTTCTCGAGACCCCGTGCTCCCCACCGGGTGGGGCTGCGGGGCACCTCGGCCCCTCCGCGCGGACAGGAGGGTGGACCCCACGCCCACAGCCTCGCTGTGGAGGGAGGCCCCTGCACACCCAGGCGCGTGCCCGCCCCCGCCCTTCTCACGCCCTGGTCCCAGTTCCGCGGCCAGTCCAGAGCAGGGCCTGGGGTCACCCCCACGGCCCTGGGCGGCCGGGGACAGCGGGGAGTCTTCCGCCGACCGAGGCACTGCTGCCTCTCTGCAGAGAGCACCCCGGAGCCCGACGCCTGCCTCTCCGCCCCCTGCCAGAACGGGGGCGCCTGTGTGGGCGGGCAGCAAGGCTACGCGTGCGAGTGTCCGGGAGGCTTCACCGGTGACCACTGCAGGCAGAGTGTGTGGGGTGGCGGGGGCGCGGGGGGCTGGTTGTCTGGGCCCCCGCTGAGCGCCCCCTGCCGTGGCAGGGAGCCCTGAGGGCTGCGAGTGCCGCAATGGCGGGAGGTGCGCTGAGGCCAACGCCACTGTCTGCCAGTGCCCCCCGGGCTTCTTCGGGCTCCTCTGTGAGTTCGGTAGGTGCCCAGGGGCCCCGGACAGCCCCGTGGGCCCCCTGCACGGTCCAGACCCTGCCCCAGGTCCTGGGCCCGCTCAGAGGGTGGCCACGAGGCTGGCGGGTGGGCCTGGGGTCAGGAAGGAGCCGGCTTCCCCCGCAGAGGTCACGGCCACGCCCTGCAACGTGAACGCGCAGTGCGCGGACGG
>NW_004567170.1:213100-213839 GCF_000260355.1 Condylura cristata | reverse complement strand
GCGGCCGGGCTGGGGCCGGAGGGGCGCCCCGAGTGGGCGCCAGTCCACAGCGTGGACGCACAGGGCCCGCGGTCTTGGTCTCCTGTGAGTGCCTCCCACCTACCTGCCTGTGCAGGGCTACCTGCGTGGCCTGGGCACCCCGTGGGCAGAGGAAGAGGGCCAGCTACCTCGCCCGCTGTGGGTACCAAGACATATGACCTAAGGACCCCGCTGGGGCTAGGCATGAAGCCCCACCCAGGCCTCACCACCCCTGGTGCACCCCAGGGAGAAGGGCCCACCAGAGTGGGGAAAGCCTCCTCCAGAACCTTGGTCCTCCCCACCTGAAGGGGGCTGCTGTGTCGGAGCCCCAGGAGCGCAGGCACCTCTGGGCACAGCCTGGGGGCCAGCCCAGCCCCGGCCCAGCCCAGCCCCGTCCAGCCCCGGCCCCGCCCAGCCCCGGCCCCGCCCAGCCCCGGCCCTGCCCAGTCCAGCCCAGCCCCAGCATAGACATCTCTGGGCCCAAGTCTGGACCCCAGAGACAGGGGTGGCTGCTTTCACGGGTGTGGGAACCAGAACTTGGACACACAGCCTTGGGACCCCGCAGGACTTGGGAGGAAGGGGTGAGCATGGGTGCACACCTCCGCCAAAACTGGAGGCGGCGGGGCCTAAAGAGCAGCCCCTGGGCGTCATGCTGGACGCCTGTCGGGCTGGGGCGCGGCACGGACGTGGGCACAGGGCTCCGCGGCCTCCCTGCCGGCCC
>NW_004567170.1:209195-210914 GCF_000260355.1 Condylura cristata | reverse complement strand
GACACGGTCGCCGCGCCTCCTTGTCTGTCCAGCCCGGGAGGCCGGTGTGAACGCCCGCGGCCCCCAGCCCCCAGCCCCCAGCCCCCGGGGGGGCAGCCGCCCTGGCCGCACAGCTGTGGGGTGAGGAAGGAGACGTGCACTGTGGGGAGGAGCAGATGTTGGGGTTCACCGGCGACCAGTGAAAACAGCCATTTTGAGGACAGAAGGCAAAATGGAGGCGCCCAGACAGTGAGCAGAGGGCGCGGGGCTCAGAGGAATGAGTGGAAATGGCCGGTCCAGAGGCCAGCAGGGCGGGTCGGCCAGCGGGCCACGGCCCCGCAAGCCGGCAAGGGACAGCGCTGTCCACCCGGAAGTGCCAGTGGCCCGGTGGATGGACGCAGACCCGCGCGCCCCTAGGCTGTGTCCCCGGACTGCGGACAGGAGGTAGGACGAAGGCGCTCCCCGTGAACGCCTCTGAGGCCCCGAGAAGGGCTCAAACCCAGGGTCCGCCCAGGGTGCGGGGAGAGGACTTCGGGGTGCGGCACCGGAGGAGAGGCGCCCCCCACAGGCGCCGGATGCCCCCACAGGCCACGCGCCAGGGAGGAAGGGCCGCGGGGAAACATACAGACCCAGGGCTGGGAAGCTGCCCGGCCGGGGCCAGCTCAGAGCCGCCGCAGGGCACCGAGGCCGGAGACCACGTCTAACCACCTGTGGACATTCCAAAGCCCAGGCCAGGACCCCGCAGGTGACCGCGACACGCCTGCCAGCAGCGCGCCCGGCAGGCGGGCTATGGGGGGCCGAGGCGCCCCGCTTCTGCCTTCAGAGCCGGGAAGAGACCAGGGGTGCCGGAGGAAGTGGCCACGGGGCGCCCGTGGACACCGGGGTCAGCTGCTCCGCGGGCGGTGCAGTGCCTGGGCGGTACAGAGCTGCTGGCTGGTGAGGCCCGCACTGCAGGGTCTCAGGCAGCTGGGCAGGAAGGCCAGGCCCAGATTGCCGCTCTGGAGCCGGAGGTCTGAGCCCGCAGGGCGAGTGGACAGAAGAGCACAGAAAGCTCTTCACAGGGGACTCACACAGAGGCGCAGGCCCCAGCGCGCCACGGAGAAATGTGCAGGGGCCGTGGCCCGGGCAGCCCGGGGGGGCCGGGGACAGCCTAGGGGGGCCGGGGGGCAGTCCAGGGGGGCCGGGGCAGCAGGCTCCAGAGCTGGGCCCTGGGGCGTGGCTGGGCTGGAGGGGAACAGGGACCTGAGGCTGCCACGTCCTGGCCCTGGCGTGCCAGCCTGGCCGACACCTGCAAGGCGGGCGGGCGGGCGGTGGGGCCAGCGGAAGAGCGGGGTGGCGGGCAGGGTCTGGGCAGGGAGCCGCTGCAGTCTCGGGGGCGGGGCAGTTCTGGGGTGGCGGCGTAAGGGGTCTGGTGACACCCCTCCTGGCCCTTCCGTGTCTGACCTCACGTTCCCGCCCCGTCAGAGTCCAAGGACTTGGTGCCTTCGGGCAGCCCTGGGCAACGTGAGGGGCCGCACTGACCACGTCCTCACGTCCACACATGGGGCTACAGGGCTGGGGCGTCACAGACCCCACTGCCCGGCCCCCGGGATACCCATCTCCAAAGGGCGGGGCTTCCCCCACTGGACGCCAGGCCTGCCCAGCGGCACCCACCTCCCGGGGTCACCGGCCCGTGGGAGCAGCGAGCAGAAGCTGCCAGCAGGGAGGGCGCCGCTGCCTGGGAGGCCGGTGGCCGGCGGC
>NW_004567170.1:206781-208333 GCF_000260355.1 Condylura cristata | reverse complement strand
GAGGCCTCCGGCTCACCCAGCGGAGGCCCCTCGGCGCGCTGCGGCCCCCCGCCTGGCGTGCGCGGGCCAGTGAGCCCCGTCTCCTGTCTGCAGAGGCCGGAGGGTGCCAGGCGCAGCTCTGCAGAAACGGAGGGTCCTGCAGGGGCCCCCCGGGGGCCTTCGCCTGCCAGTGCCGGGAGGGCTTCACCGGCACCCACTGCGAGACAGGTCGGCTGGGTGCAGGCCCACCCCACACCCGGGTGCCCGCAGCCGCGGGGCAGGGGGCCGGGGCGGCTCCGGGCCGGGGCTCTGCCCTTCCTCCCGCTGTCCTCTCCTCCCTCCCCCAGACCCCTTGCGGCTCGGGCCGACTCTCGGGGTGTTCTCCAGAGGTGGACGCCTGCGACCCCAGCCCCTGCCAGCACGGAGGCCGGTGTGAGAGCGGCGGCGGGGGTGCCTACCTGTGCGTGTGCCCAGAGAGCTTCTTTGGCGCCCACTGTGAGACGGGTAGGGCCCGCCGCGCCCCGCGGCACCCGCCGCCCGCGCCCCACCACGACCAGCCCATTGGTGCCGCCCAGCTGGACACGCACGTGGGTGCGGACTGCTGATTTGCAGTCCGCAGCTGGACTGGCCCCTGGGCAGCGAAGTCCCGGCGCTGAGGCGGTGGGGTGTGCTCCGAATGGGCGGCACCATGGAGCAGTCGCGGGGCTGCCGGGGGCTCCGGTTGCCTGCAGGTGACCCCCGCAGCTGAGGCGCCCCGCCAGCACCCAGCTCCAGCGGAGGGAGGTCGGGGCAGCCACCTTGGCCATCAGGCTACCGGCGGGCACCAGACAGGGCCAGCCCTGAGCTCACCCACCAAGATGGGCCGTTCCCAGGGCCGAAGGCGACCCCCGCCAGACCCTCGGGGGCTCCCCCGCCTCCGCGCCAGGCTACAGCCCCAGAACAGGGCCCTGCTGCGGCAGCCGGCCGGGCTCAGGGCTGCTCTCCCCCCAGTGACAGACCCCTGCTTCTCCAGCCCCTGCGGGGGACGCGGCTACTGCCAAGCCAGCAACGGGTCCCACAGCTGCACCTGCAAGGTGGGGTACACTGGGCAGGACTGCGCCAGAGGTGAGACGTGGCCCCAGGCCGGTGCGAGGCGGGGTCCGGCCCGGGCATGCTCTCCGTGGGGCGCGGCCAGAGGCGGGGGAGGTGCGCCGGCCGCTGCCTGCAGGGCCCCACCCCACACTGCCCCCCCTGGTCCCCACAACCCGCAGAGCTGTTTCCGCCGACGGCCCTGCGGGTGGAGCGGGTGGAGGAGAGCGGGGTCTCCATCTCCTGGCGCCCGCCCGAAGGGCCGGCGGCCAGGCAGCTGCTGGACGGCTACGCGGTCACCTACGCCGCCGCGGACGGCGCCCTCCGCCGCACGGACTTCGTGGACCGCGGCCGCTCCTCGCACCAGCTGCGCGCCCTGGCGGCCGGCCGCGCCTACAACATCTCGGTCTTCTCGGTCAAGCGCCGCGCGCACAAGAACGACATCAGCCGGCCCGCGGTGCTGCTGGCCCGCACGCGTGAGTCCGTCGGCCGCCAGGCAGGGGCG
>NW_004567170.1:205553-206522 GCF_000260355.1 Condylura cristata | reverse complement strand
GGTGAGCCCGTGTGTCGGGAGAAGGGCCGCAGGCAGGCCCTGCGCCCCAGGGACGCCTCGGAAGGGGGCGGAGCCCCCACCCCAGCAGGCGGGCCCTGCAGGGCCAGGCCGCCAGCACAGGGCAGCGAGCGCCCCTCTGGGCTGCCCGGGGCTGGGTCCCTCCCCGTCCCTGTCGGGGAGGACGGGCCGTACTTCTGCCCCACAGGCCACCCACACCGCCGCGGTCAGCCAGGAAAGCCCAAACCTGCGGCCGCTGGCCTTGCCGCGCCCAAGGCCCGCCAGCCCCCACCGCGCCCGCCAGCGCCGTCCGCACGAGTGCCGCCTCGGCTGAGCGTTCGTTGCCCCCAGGACCCCGCCCTGTTGAGGGCCTCGAGGTCACCAATGTGACGGCCAGCGCCATCTCGGTGCGGTGGGCTCTGCACAGGATCCGCCACGCCACCGTCAGCGGTGTCCGGGCATCCATCCGCCACCCTGAGGCCCCAGAGGACCAGTCCACTGAAGTGGACAGGAGTGTGGGCGAGTTCACCTTCGGGTAGGTGAGGGGAAGGCCGCCACCCCTGTGCCCCCCGAAGGGCCCGGGCTCCCTGATGCGGGCGCAAGGAGAGGCAGGCTGGCCTGCCTGGAGCCCTGTCTGCACGAGGCCCCGCTGTCCTGACACTGACCTCTGCTGGCCGGCTGGCCGGCTGGCCAGAGCCACCCCAGACCCCGCCCTGCCCCTCACCCCAGGTCCCTGCTGCCGGGACGCAGGTACAGCATCCGGGTGACGGCACTCAGCGGGCCGGGAGCACAGGCACACCTCACCGAGAGCCTGGCCACAGCGCCACTGCACGTGTGGACACGTAAGCACCCCTGCAGTATCTCTATACGGGGCACCTGGGGGAAGCCGGCGGGGCACCACAGGGCAGGCAGCCTCGCTCCGCCCTTCCGCGCACCAGCAAGGGGCACAGTGCACGGGATGAGGGAGACGGG
>NW_004567170.1:203537-205372 GCF_000260355.1 Condylura cristata | reverse complement strand
TGAACCAGGCCACCCAGTGCACCGCGTTGTTCAGGCCCATCGTCTTCATCACCTGCGCGCGGGAGCGCGGGGTGGGGGGCACCAGCTGTGGGCCCAGGGCCTCTGGCCAGCAGTGCTGGCCCCACCCTGCCCACTAGGCCCCGCCCCGCGGCCCCGCCCCCAGAGGCCCCGCGGCCCCGCCCCTCATCGGTCCTCACTGCGCTGCTCTCGGCAGGTCCCCTGCCACCCGCAAACCTGACCGCCGCCCGCGTCACGGCCACCTCTGCCCACGTGGTGTGGGACGCCCCGGCCGCAGGCGCGCCCCTGGAGGCCTACGTCATCAACGTGACCACCAGCCAGAGCACCAAGAGCCGCTACGTGCCCCGCGGGACGCTGGCGTCCTACACGGTGCGCGACCTGCTGCCCGGCCGGCGCTACCAGCTCTCGGTGACCGCTGTGCAGGGCGCGCCGGGCGGCCAGCTGCACAGCGAGCCCGCACACCTCTACATCATCACCTGTGAGCACCCGGGGCAAGGGTGGCCCCGGGCGGTGGCCCCAGACGCGGGCAGGAACACCGGCCACGGGTCCAGCAGGCACCCGCCTTGGCGGTGCAGGCCCCCAGGGGGCGGCGCAGTCAGCCTGGCCCGTGGGGAGACCTGGACACAGGGATGGGGGCCCCAGCGCCTGCAAGGAAGGGGAGCCAGGGAATCTGAGGGGACCGGCCAGGCCCAGGCAGGAGGCCCTCGTGGCCCACGGACTCAGCACAGCCCTGCTGGGGAAGGCGGGACTGCGTGTCTGGGGGCTGAGGCAGAGACAAGCCAGGGGGTCAGCGAGCAGGTGGCACTGGCTGGCAGGACAGAGGCCCCAAGGGCAGACACGGATCTCAGCTTCCAGCCTGCAGGGCAGCTCTCCCAGGCTGGCCCTGGGGACCCCGGCGCGTGCTGACAGCGCAGGGCAGGTGGGCGGGGCAGGCGGGTGGTAGGGACAGGGCAGGGCCGCAGGCCCAGCCTCACACGCGCCTGCCCTGCTCCACTGCCTGCAGCCCCAAGGGACAGCGCTGACCGACCCTGGCACCGAGAAGTCCTCCCGGCGCGGGCACCCAGGAACAAGGCCTCCCCAGAACCGCGTCTGCTCAGTGACCGGGGCGCCCCCAGGACACCCAGCCCAGCCCCCAAGTAGGTGCTGGCCCCCTGCAGGGGCCCACGTGGCGAGGCTGGAGGGCCAGTTACTTACCCCTGGAGCTGACTGGGCCCTGCTCTTGGCAGGGTCTCAGATCCCGTGGACAGCAGAGGACGCGTGGGCACCAAGTTGAGCCACCCGCCCCGCAGGCCGCTGCCCATGAGCGCCCGTGAGTGTGCCGCCCGCCGGCTCCCGGGTGCGGGAGGGACCAGAAGCCCACCGGGTCCGTGTCCGGCCGCACCCCCAGCAGCGGCCAGCGCTGCTGCGGGGCTGTGACGGCCTCGTGTCTAGAAGCTCAGAGCATTGGCCACTGGCCGCGAGGTCCTCCACACGGAGGGGTCACGTCCCACCTGAAGCAGCAGCCTCTGCACCTTCCCGCGCCTCCCCCCCCACCCCCCGCCCTGCGCCTAGGGCGGTGCCCAAGCCTGCCCGGTCTGGCAGGTGCCCTCCCACCGCACTCGCAGCCAGGCATGGCAGGGCGGCTGCCGAAGGGGCTTGCGCGGTGGGGCCAGGCGGCGCCCCAACAGTCCTAAAGCCTGGGGACAGTGGTGGAGGAAGAGGAACGGGAGGAGAGTGCAAGGTTGCCTCGCAGGCTCCAGCTGAGGGCAGCACCAAGGGCGGCGCCAGGGCGGGGCTGTGCTAGGGGCGGGGCCTGGGGCGGGGCTGGAGGCGGGGCC
>NW_004567170.1:201131-202685 GCF_000260355.1 Condylura cristata | reverse complement strand
GCTCCCCGGTGGGACCTCCTGGCGTCCAGCACTGCCACTCTCTTCCCGGCTCACTGGGCACTGACCGTGGCCAGTCCGCCTAAGGGGGGGCTCTGCGGGAGGGCTGCAGGCCAGGGGGTCCTGGCGGGATGGAGATGGGGTCACTCTGTCCACCAAAACCCGGGGCTGCAGTTCTCAAGACTGGCCAGGGAGGGCTGCCCTGCCGCCCTCCCTGGCGTCCCAGGGCGGGCTGCCTGTCCATCTTTGCTGCCTTCAGGCCCCCGCTGGGCCCAGGCCCTCTGGGAAGGGCGCTGTTGGCCAGCTTGCACCATCCCTCCTTGTCCCTTGGGGCTTCAAGGACTGTGAGTGCCCATCTGACGGCGCTCGGTCCCCTTGGGGGTCTCCCCACCGCATCCACACTGCAGGGTCAGGTCATCAGGGGCTGGCCTCTGCTGCTCCCCATGGGGAAGCCTCTCTGGCAGCAGCACCGGAGGAGGGCCCGGAGCCCCGCACCCGGAGTACAGCCTCCCACAGTGTCCCGCCCCCGCACCCAGGGCCGCCCCTGCCTGCTCCAGGGACACGTTCGTGAGAGGCGGGTCCCCAGGCCGGCTACGCCCAGGGCTCCAGCGTGGACGCTACCTCCTTCCCGCCCGCCTCCCTGCCACAGGCCCCTAGGCCGCCCTGGCCCCTTCCTGGACAGCAGTGCTGGCGGTGTGGGCAGCTACTCCCAGAGGGCCACAACAAGTGCCCACCCCCACCAGCGGACTGTGCCTGCCCACGTTTCAGTGACGGACATGGACACAGGAGGGGTGCTGGGTGGAGAGGGCCCCTGCTGCCGAGGCCAGGGCAGGCGTCCAGGGTTTACCTGGAACCGGCAGGGACCCACAGGCAGAAACAGCCCCACCACAGGGGCCCCATGCCTGCGTCAGGATGCAGGCTGCGGCTGGACGAGGGGTGCCGGCTGCGACGGACTGACGGACCACGGCAGTGGAGATCCCAGAACAGCCTCTCTGTGGGCTGCTGATGTAGACAGGCCCAGGCGGCTGGAAGGACAGTCCTGCCACAGTGGGGGGGCACCCGGACACCCACCAGCACACAGCGACCCGTCTCAGTTACCTCGAAATAGACCAAAGACCTGAACCTCCTGGACTCCACCCTGTGCCCCCACAACTGCGGACTTGGCAAAGGGCTCTGAGCCAGCCCCAGGCGGGTCAGCGGAAGGGAGAGGGCCCATAGCAGCTCACCAAAAGTGGGGGTCCTGCCGCTCCGGGGGCATCGGGAGGCAGCCCACAGGCGCACGTGAGGTCAGGCTTGCCACAGGCCTGTGTCTGAGGGCCCAGACTGAGCAGAGGAGGATCTGTACCCCGTGTGGGAAATGGGGCACGGGTCTGCGTGGATGCTTCCTGGGAAGACGGCGCAGGCCCCCGACAAGCAGGGCAGAAGGTGCAGCCACCGTGGGGTGGAGGTGCATGCTGCGGGGTCCTGAACCCTGGGCGGGATACCCCGGGCCCTCCCTGGACTGGAGTCCACACAGGTGCGCACGGCAGGCCGCCTGTCCCCAAGCACTGACACCCA
>NW_004567170.1:197868-200080 GCF_000260355.1 Condylura cristata | reverse complement strand
CCGCTTGGCACCAATCAGCTCACAGCTCGCACCCGATTGGCCCAGCCCGTGACCGCCCCCAGCAGAAGGGGCGGCTGCTGGGCGGCAGGAGCCACCGCCTGGCGCAGGGTGGTCACGGCTCGGGCCACTCCTGCCGCTGGGCGGTTCAGGAATGTTGAAGGCCAGTAGCTGCGCGGTCTCAGGACCCAAGGAGCTGTCTCCTTCAGTGCCTCTGCCGGTGGCCAGTAAGTGGCTACAGACCTTCGTCCTGGACCCCTGAGGCCCAAACAGGGGTGTCCCGCAGAGCAGGTCCCAGGTGCCCAGGAAGAGGCCAGGGTGGTCCAGGCTGCCCATGGCAGACTGACGAAGGGCCTGCTCAGCCCTGGCCCTCCAGTCCAGCACCTACCGCTACATACTCACCCAGAGGCCTCGGGCCTGGAAGCGGCCACGTGACCTGCCCAGGGCAGTCAGGGCCAACCTTGAAGACGTGGGCAGCACAATGTGCCGCGCACAGACCCTCCCGCCCTCCGGCAGAGGAAACGCAGCTCCAGCCTGGGCCGCAACCCCACACCAGGACAGACCAGAGGGGCATCTCAGTGTGTCGCGCCCCAATTTAATGGCTCAGGTTAGGTTCCTGGGCAGAACCCCCCACCAGCCCTCGTCAGCGCCCCTTGGCGCCCTCCCCGCCCTCCAGGGGATCACGTCCCTCTGGGTCTGAGTCCGCATCCGAGTCCGCGTCCTCATCCTCGTCGGGGTCTGCATCCCTGTCCTCTGGCAGGCGGCCCTCAGACGCCTCGTCCTCCTCCCGAGCAAAGAGCTTCTTGAAAACCTCAAACTCCTCGGCAGGGGCACAGGCCGTCCTGGCCAGAAACTCGGCCTCGGACACCCGGAGGATGTCCCTGAGCGGGGGGTTGGGGATCTGTGTCTGCCCCTTCTTGTCCGGGGTCTGGTACCGCCCCAGGCGCTCCAGGAACACGTGCCTCTGCCTGATCTTGGCCATGGAGAACTGCAGGAAGCCCGTCCTCACCACGTCCGCGTGCGTCAGCCCCATCCTGAAGTGGCCGTACTGCAGACAGAGCCAGAGCCGCCGCCGCCACGGCCGGACCCGAGCGGCACACAGCAGGGCTCAGGCGGCAGGGCCAGCCCACCCTCCCTCCCACGGCAGCGAGACACGGAAATGCAGGGACGGTGACGGCCACAGCGAGCACCGCCGTGCAGAGCCAGGCTCTGGCGACCAGCCGGCGCCGCTCACTGACAGCGAGAGCCACAGAGACGCGCCCGCTGCAGGCGGGGAGGGGCTCCGGCCCCCACACCCGGACGCCCCGCGCCACGCAGCACACACCCTGCCAGACCCCACGGGCCAGGAGAGGAGGCCGGGAAGGGCCGGCCAGCCCGCACACCCACCTGGTGGCCACGCCGGCCACCCGCGACACCCTGGCGGAGGCCCCTCATGGTGGGGATGCGCGGGGTGGGGCACGAGGCCAAGGCCGCTCCTGCCGCCCACCCCCCCGGGTCTCACTGTGTCTCCCCCGTGTCCCCAAGTGCCCGAGCACGTCTCATCCCCTTTCTGTGGCCCACCTGGCGGCTATCGCCTGCCCTGGGGTTCCCAGGCCTGGCCCGCTGGCCGCCCTCCGCCCTGCCCCGCAGCTGCACCCAACACCTCACCTGGAACTTGTACTCCAGCTCCGCAGGGTCCGCCCGGAGCACGTGCGGGCACCTGTGCAGCACCTCCATCACCTGCTGCGCGCTGAAGAGACACTTGTCCCTGAGGACCCCCAGGACTGCGTCCAGGTCCCGCTGGGGCATGGTGAGGACTTCGGGGCAGCAGAAGAGCACTCTCTTCAGTTTCCCTGCAGAACACAAGCTCCGTGGGCTCACAGCCCAACGGACTGCCCCCCCCCCTGCCGTGGTCGGCCTCCCCACCTCCCTCCAGCACTCAGGCCCTCCCACCCCCTCCTGAGCCAAATGGGGCTCTGGGGATTCCTTCCACCTGTGGCGACCCGCCTCCTGCTTCTCCCAGAGCGCTCCAACTCCGTCCGTCAGTGCTGCCAGGCCCGGGTCACCCCCAAGCCAGACCATAGCTTTCCCTTCAGGGCTTCACCCAGGGACCCCCTCACCCAGTCCGGGCCCAGCACTGAGCCCCTGGGCGTGCCCCCTTCCAGCACCTTCTCCCAGCCCGAGCTTCCGCAGGTGGCTGGCGCGCTTCCTCAGCTGCAGGACGGGCAGCCCCAGC
>NW_004567170.1:195599-196703 GCF_000260355.1 Condylura cristata | reverse complement strand
GCAGCGCGGATTGGGGCCCGACCTTCCGGCTGCGGCTGCGGGCTTCCCGCCCCTGCTGCTGGGCTGGAGCCAGCGGCCCCGGGTGCGTGGGGGCCCCCGCAGAGGCAGAGGGAGCTTCTTCCTGCACCACCCCCCACCCCCGGCTCTGGCAGCAAACCCCGACTTCGGGGCAGCGTGGCCACGGGCAGGCAAGGGCACTGCCCGAGGTGGTCGGGCCTGGGACTTCCGGGGAGCAGGCGGCCCGGCCTGACCAAGGGGGTGCCCTGCCATCCACGTAGGTTTTTGGTTAAAACGGCCTGGGCAGCGCCCCAACACCTAGTGGGGGAGCGCGTCCCTGGCCCCCTCCCCGTGGAGTGGCTGGCCTTTCCTGGGCCGGAGGGGGTGTGCGGTCCCTGCCCTGTGGGCGCAGGGGCGGCGCCTGCAACCCACCACTAGCCCGCTGCACAAAGGGGAGCCCCAGAGCACCCCTCCTGGCAGCTGAGCCGTGTCAGAACGTGGGGGGACCCCCTGCCTGACTGAAGCCCGCCCTCTCTCTGGCTGTGGCAAGTGGGGGTGCAGAAACAAAGAGTAGGCGCCACTGCCACCCCCCCACGAGGAACACTTGGGTGCCGCTGGCTGCAGGAACTTTAATCTGGAAAACGAGCAGTTTCACAGCCGGCAGGGGGAGGGGCTGCGACCCCCCAGCGGAGGCTGCCCCCCAGCAGGGGCCCAGGCAGCGCTGGGGCGGGCGCCTGTGCGGCTTCACAGGGAGGTCGGAATCCGGGCGGCCGGCCGGCGCCCTGGCTCATGGGCTCACGGGGTACAGGACTCCGCTCCCTGGAAGACGGGTGTCCGTGTCGGGGCTCGGCCACCTGCTGCCCCGGCCCCCCGGGGGGAGCCCAGGGCTGCAACGGGACAGGCAAGGGCCCCGGGGCCCACCTGGCTCGTGGAGGCGGCACACCTCCTCCCAGGTGTAGCGGGCGAGGTCCACGGGCTGTGTCACCCAGGGGTCCGTGAGCAGCGTGTCCAGTGTGGTGCGCCGCTCGGGGGCGGGCTGCAGCAGCCCCGACACCAGGCTCATGAGCGCTGGGGCGGAAAGGCCGGAGGGTGGGCCGGGGGCTCGGG
>NW_004567170.1:187472-189309 GCF_000260355.1 Condylura cristata | reverse complement strand
GGGGGGGAGGCGGCCTGAGGCACCCACGGTCTGGCTGTGCGCCCCGCTGTCTCCCCAGAATCTCTGCTGCCCGCCCCGCCCTCCAGTGAACACTCACCCCTGCGTGGGTGCGGACGGGAGGGCGTCCGGGTGGCTGCCAGGGTCGGCGTGGGCCCGGCTCCCCACGGGCCGCGGGGTCTCCGTTGGGGGCTGATCTGCGTGGCCGGAGAGCGCGCGGTGAGCGGGACCTGGGGCGACGTCACCTCAGCCCTGGGCCGTGGCCGCCGCCCCGCCAGTCCTCCTGGCCACGGTGGTCTCCCTGCCTCACTCTGGGCCGCGGGGCTGCTCCGGCCAGCAGAACTCAGTGACCCTGGGGAGCTCGGCCCTCCGCTGCCACCCCAGGGCTGTGCCCGGCTGCAGGCGAAGCTGTGGCAGCCTGATGCCGCGGCCCTCTGGGTAGCGTGGAGCCGGGAGAGGCGGGCGAGGGTGGGCGTCGCAGCTGGGCTCACCCTGGACGCTCTCAGCAGGCCCCCAGCCGGGCAGGGGGTGGGCAGCCCTGTCCTCTGGCACACCCTGGTCCCCAGTGTCCAGGCAGCTGGCCAGGTCCGGGAGGGCCAGGGAGCTGTCGTAGCTGAAGTCCATGCAGCGGTAGAAGCCGGGGATCAGGAAGGTGATGTTCTGCAAACCGGCGCGCGTCAGCCTCCACGCCCCGCCCCCGCCCCCAGCTCTAGCTCCCCAACCCGCACCCGTTGCCCAGCCCCGCCCCGCCCCGGCCGTGCCCCTGCGCCCGCCATGCCTCCCGGTGTCTCCTGGGGCTGCCCACACAAGCTCCATCCATGGCAGGCTGGACGACCCAGCGAGGATGCAGGGGTCTGAGGCCTCCGTGGGAAGGCCCTAGCCCCTCAGGTGTCCACAGCCTCTGTCCCGACCCAGGCCCTGGCCCCCGGCCCCTGGGCCCGCTGGAGCCTCGGCTGGGGTGTCCACCACACTCCCCAGCCCCCCGCGTCAGCCCCACCCGTGGCCGGGGGCTTCTGCGAGAACCCAGGGCCGATCCCAGGGTCCCCGGGGCTGCAGTCCAGACGGTGTGGCCCCCGTGTGCCCTGGGGAGGCACAGGACCACCGCAGAGGGGACCCCAGACACACGGGGATCCCAACAGGAAGCGAATGAGCCCAGCTGGGCCCCCACCCCCACCCCAAACGTGTGCGGGAAGCAGAGCTGCCGGGCGCGCAGGGGCGGGGCGGGTAGGGGAGCTGGGACCAGGCAGGAGGCCGACGGCCACAGTCCGTGGGACGGCCACGCGGCTGCGGCCAGGGCCCCGGGCGACCCACCTTGCCCAGGAGCTCGGTCTGCCCGTAGCCAAACAGCATCAGCGCGAAGCTGTGGTTGATGCCGTAGATGGTGCCGTCGGGGAGGAGGGTGATGAGGCCGCTGATGGTGGAGAACACCCAGACGGAGGCCGAGTAGCCGCCCGGGGGCGCGCCCCTCCCGGCCGCGCCCCCGCTGGACGCGGGCTTCAGCTTCAGGCTCAGGGGGAAGGTGGTGCCGTCCGTGGCTCTCCCCACAGACCTCTGGATCCTGAGGCTCTGGAGGGGAAGGGGCTGTCACGGGGCCTGGGGCCTGAGCCCCGGCGCCCCCCAGCCGGGGAGTCTCCCCACCCCCAGACAGGTGAGGGCCAGGTGGGCGCAGGCCGGCCGCTACCTGGGGGAGGGCCCCGCCGGGCGGGGGGAGCTGCAGCGAGGGGATCAGCTCCGTGGCGCGCTGCCCGGCCACGTCGTCCGCACACGCGAAGCCCAGCAGGCGGGCGAAGAGGCTGTCGCAGGACGCGATGGTCCCCTGCGGGAGGCAGGCGTGGGGCCC
>NW_004567170.1:183027-185420 GCF_000260355.1 Condylura cristata | reverse complement strand
GCCCAGCCCAGCCCCGGCCCCAGGCCTAGCTCCATCCAGGTCTTCCAGAGGGCTCCCCAATTTCCTCAATTTGTGGCCTCTCTGGACCTTCCTCAGAGGGTAGACACTGCCCAGCCAGCTGGCTGCTGCCCTGGGCCCCCTCCCAGACAGCTCAGCTGGCTCTAGCCTGGACAGGCCCCGGCAGCTGGCCCTCACCTCCTGGAGTGCCCAGCAGTCCACCCACACCCACCGGCCCGGCCGCCGCTCCTCCGAGGGACCCGCTGGCGCACCCAGGCCTTGGCACCCTATGCCGTGGCCTCAACTCCCACCGTGGCCCCGGCCTCTGGCCCCAGCCTCCTCCCCTATCCAACGGGCACCCCAACTTCAGCGCGGCCCCCGCGGTCTGCTCAAGCCCACAGCAGCGCGGCCCCCTCCCTCACTGTGGCCGTGCTTCGGGGGCACCCACAGCGCAGGCGGGGAGGTGGGCACCCACCCTGCAGCGGCCACCTGGGGAGGGGCCACGGGGCGGCACCACAAGGGCCGGCACTGGGTACCTGAGAGCGCCATCCTGCTCTGGCACAGCTTGGCCAGCCCATGCCTTCTGCCCAGGGGCCTGTGGGCCAGCGGCAAGGACCTACTGGGCGCGGCGGGGTGCTCTGGCGCGGGCGACGGCGGGCTCAGGCCCAGCGGCCCCTGCTCCCCGCCTGAGGCCGGTGGGCCGCTGTCCTCCATGGGGAAGGGCGGCACAGGGCCCGTGCCACCTGGAAGAATGAGCGGGGACGTCCTGATGCAGGAGGCCCGCTGCCCAGGCGGCCCCCAGCCGAGCCCAGCTGCACCCGCAGGCTCCACCCCAGCCTCGGCTTGGCCGGGGTCAGGCTTTCTGAGTGGGTGCAGGGAGGCGTGGGGAAGGGGAAGCTTAAGGGGAGGCCGTGGGAGCCGGGGAAGGGCCCTCCGGACTGGGCGGGGGGGAGAGCCACCCCAGCACCTCCGGCAGAGCAGCCTCCGTGGCCAGGGGACTGACTCGCGGCCAGGGCCACCTCGCCCTGGGCTTGGCTCCCGCCTTCAGCGGCTTGTGCAGAGAGAACAGGCGGAGAGCCCTGTTCCCTCCGCCTGCACCCTCCTGGGCAGCCTCCTGCAGGACTGCAGCCCGGCACCGATGCCGATGCAGCCGGAGCACTGCAGTGAAGAGCTGCGCCCCTCTGCTGGCAGGGGTCTTTTGGGGGTTTAGCTGGGCCTCCTGCTGGGGTCCCACACAGGGCCCCCACCTCCCCCACCGGTCTCCTGGGATAGAGGTAGACCAGCAGAGCCTGGCCAGGCTGCAAGTCTGGCGTGGTCAGGGCAGAGCCCCCAGGGAACCCCCTCTGCAGGGCCATCTCTGGGATGAGGGGCCCTCAGCCCGCGAGAAACAAAGAGGTCTGCAGGCAGCTTTGGGCTGGGGGCGCACCAGGGAGCCCTGCAGTGCCCTCCTCCAGCCAGGGCACAAGCAGGTGCAGCGGGAGCAGCCGGGCCCGGCGGCCCCTCGGAGAGAGCATGGCTGTGTGGCAACACTGGAGGAGCCCACAAACCCACCCTCCTCTGGGCCTCGGTAACACAGGCTCCTGGACATGGAGACACCCACAGAGTCCCCCGGAGCAACGGGGGTGCCAGTCCAGGCCAGGCAGTGCCTTGGAGCCACGCAGTGGCAGGAAGGTGGGGGGGCCTCGAGAAAGCCGAGGTGCAGTGATGCCCTTCCGCTGACCCATGCGGTGAGAAAGGCCAGCCCACTGCCCAGTCCCGCGAAGAAGGGAGCCAGGCACAGGCAGGCAGGCAGGCAGGCAGAGGGCAGCCGGCTGACCCCCGGGGGGTGCGGGTGGGGGGACGGCCGCTGGCCAGCCGGTGGGGGGAGGGGGCCGCTGGCTCAGGGAGCCGCACGCGGCGCGGGGCGGCCCCGCCAGCAAACGGGCTCCAGCGCGCTCACCTGGGAGCAGGGTCAGGCCCTGGTGAGGACTGGCCCCGAGGCGCCGTCAGAGCAGGCGGGAAAACGGCGCTCCTGGCCCAACGGCCGCACGGAGTCGTGACCGGCCGGGCGGCCCTCCCGAGCGCAGCCCTCCCCCTGGGCAGCGAAGGTCCCGGGCTCAGCTCCTTCCCGCCGCCAGGAGCAAGGAGAACGGCTTCTAACACCGGCCAATCGCAGAGCAAAGCTCGCCGATTGACAGGTATCAGGGGCCAACCACCAGCTCTCGTGGGCGGGACTTAACAGCTCTCGCTGAGAAGCCCGCGCAGACGGTTGCTAGGGACGCACCGGACTCCGTCTACGGCGCCTCGGAGGAGCCAAGGAGACTGGCAGGTGGCCGGCCACGCCGGCGGACGCTGTTTCCTCGGGTCGGGACCGGGAGGCTGAGCTGGCAGAGCTCGCCGCTCGGCAGCCTGTCCTG
>NW_004567170.1:180240-182015 GCF_000260355.1 Condylura cristata | reverse complement strand
AGGGGGCCACCAGCCACGGCGCGCAGGACACAAGAGCGCAGCGCTCCGCCCCTCAGCCTCGTCCGGCCGCGCCCCCCTCGCCTCCGCCCCGCGGAGTTTGCTGTTGCCCGTGGCCGTCACCCAGCCTGCTGTCCCTGCCCGGCCCCGCCAGCCGTCTCCCGACGCCAGGGCACCAGCAGTCCCGTGCCGGTGCTGCCTTGCGGGGTCCGGCAGGAAGGGCAGGAGGAGATGCGCTGCCCCTGCGGCCAGCGTGCCAGGCAGGCCGCAGGGAGTGTTGCGGCCTCTGCCCACGCTTTGGGCCTCACCAGCTTTACCCTAAACTGCAGAAAATGGAAGGCAGGGATGCTCTGGCCGAAGCCCTTGGCACGGCTTGAGCGGGACTGGCAAGACCTGGCGCTCGGGGCCACACCCAGTGCCGGAGCTGCAGCAGCCTCGGCCCCGCTCAGCGCCGCCCGTGGCCTGGCTGGCCCTCTCGGCCAGGGGCCGGCGGAGCCAGGACGAGGTGCCGAGGCCACGGCTGTTCCCCGGGGCAGGCGGGACGTAGGTCTCACGGGCCCCCCAAGGGACAGCCGCCGGCCTTGCCCAGCCACCGCAGCCCGCCCCAGGTGAGGCTCAGGCCCCACCGGCCTGAGCTGCCCCGGGACGCAGCCTCACCGCTGCCCGCAGTTGACAGGCGGGCGGAGCCTGAGGAGGCCGGAGATGACGGGGTCCAGCAGCGCGGCCGCGGGATGGCATCCGAGCTCAGCCAGCAGAGCCTGCAGGGCCGCGAGGAGCAGGCGGAGGAGGACCCCGAAGGTACCGCCGGGGCGTGGGGGGGCGGGCGGGCCGCGGCGCTCAAGCCCCAGGTGTGGGAGGGTCGCGGGGAGGCCACCCTCCGCCCCAGCCCCCCGGTTTGCTTACGCTGGAAGGAAGCAGCCGCGGGCTGCCCCTCCGGGCCCTGGGCGGGCAGGCGGGCGCCCAGCCTCGGCCGCTGGTGAGGGTCCTGGGCCACCGGCTTCCAGGCTCCGAGGCTCATCTGGGCTTCAGGGTGTCGGGAATTGCGTCTCAGGCTATTTTTTTTAAGACCTAATTTCTTATGCACACGAGAGCTGGGGCGCAGGCCAGCAGCGCACAGGTGAGGGGACTCCCCAGAGCCAGAGCGGGGAGCAGCACAGGCAGATCCCCTGGAACCACTGCTGAGGGGGCGCCGGAGGGTCTGCTGCGCCCTGGGGCCCTCCCTGCTGAGGGTCAGACACGAGCTGCAGCGGCCAGCACCGTTCCAGAGCGCTAGACGCACCCCTGGCCCAGGGAGGCCCCGCGTCTTTCTCCGAAGGTCAGGTCGTTAGCAAGCGAATTCCACAATGGCAGCGGGCCCCTGGAGCCAGCGCAAGCCAGTAACCACGGCGGCCTAGTTCAGGGCAAAGAGAACACCCGGAGGGGCAGGTGGGGCGGCGTGGCAGGGCCGGGGGTCCCTGCCCCCGGCGCCCCCTGCGGGCAGCCGGCACTACCCGGCCTGATGACAGAACGTCGCAAGCCCGGGGGCGCGGCTGTCAGGAAGGGCGTCAGGCGGCCGCCGGTGGGGCCACCCGTGGCTCCTGTGCCATGTTTCGCCAGACGCCGCCTGGGCAGAAGAGCGGGCGCCTGGCAGGCCCTGCAGCCCGGCCTGTGGCCGGCCCTGGCCCTGGTTCTGGGGTGACAGACCCTCCGAGACGAGTGAGCAACCTCTGAGGGCGCGGTGCTGTCGAGGGTGGGCCCTGGCCACGGGCCTGGCTGGCGCCCCGCCCCCACGGACAGTG
>NW_004567170.1:177314-178106 GCF_000260355.1 Condylura cristata | reverse complement strand
CGGCCGCTCAGCGCCCCCCCAGCCTGGTGCTCGGGGCGGGCGTCACTGAGGTAGTTATCGACTGTCCTTAAAACTTGGGGGTCCCGAGTCAGGCAGGGAGGTGAGGGAGGGGCCGTGAGGAAGGCGACGTGCCCCTCCGGTCAGCGTCTTCTGGGTTTTTATCTCTGCCAAGAAGAGCTGGGGTGCAGGCCAGAGGTGGGGGTGAGGACTCCCCGAGACAATGGGGAGCAGAGCAGGCGGGTCCACTGAGACCCACTGCTCAGGGGCAGCGGGAGACGTCTCCGGGGCCTGCAGGTCACTCCCTGCCCGGCCACCAGGACGCCCCGTGGCTCCTGCCGCCACCAGGCCTGACCCGGACCCTGCGCACAGCAGGTGGCCAGGGCCTCGGCCCACGCCCAGAGGCCGCTCACTGCCCACGAGGGCAGCCTCGCCCTCGCCACCGGCCCCTCCTCAGCGGGCAGAGATCTGCACCAGGAACCCCAAGCTCCTCTGGGGTGCAGCTTGCTCACGGCCCCCGTGGCTGGGCCCACACTGGGGTGGGGGGCTGTGAGGCCTAGGGGTTCCCGGCGACCCAAGAGCAGCCCCCCCGCACCCCCCGGCTGGCGCCCGAGACGGGTCGTGAAGAAAACGGCTCTTTCCCTTCTTCCAGAACAAACTCACCATGCTGGACATCGCGTCCAACAGGATCAGGAAGATCGAGAACGTGAGCCACCTGACGCGGCTGCAGGAGTTCTGGGTACGCGGCGACGCCGGGCCCGGCCCCCCTCGGGCCGGTGGGAGGGGTCGGCGGGC
>NW_004567170.1:174291-175128 GCF_000260355.1 Condylura cristata | reverse complement strand
CCTGGCTCAGGTGGGCGAGGGCGCCCCGGCCCCCGCACCCCCTCAGGCCAGGTCTGTGCTGGCAGCGGAGGCTGCGTGGCCTCCTGACCGGGGCCGGTGGTGCCCGCCAGGGCCCGGCCCAGGTGCTCAGGCAGGTGGGTGCGGTCAGCATCTCCGTGGTCACTGGTCGTGGCTGCCAGGGATTTCCAAAGTGGCCAGGAACCGGGCCGGCTCGGCACAGTCACGCAACCCTCTCCGGCCTCTCGACGGGCCCACAGGGACCGTGCTGACCCAGTGGCCCCGCAGCACCTGGGCACCGACACGGGATGCCTCGGCGAGGCGGGATGAGCCCCCACTGCGGACCTGCTGGAGGCTGATGGGGCGATGCCCCCGGGGCGGGGGCGGCTCCCAGGCTGATTGGGAGGAGGGCCCGGCTGAGTGGGCCGGTGTCCTGGCTGGCGGGGACGGGCCTCGCAGCAGGTCTTACTGACAGTGACCCTCACGCAGCCGGGCTGAGGCCCCCCTGCGGCCACTCCCCAGGAGACGCCCGGCGAGGGCGGAGCTGGGGCGCAGGGGCTCCCCGCCCCCAGGCAGGAGCTGTGGACAGCCGTGGGGTGGGGAGATCAGCCCCCGGCCCTGGACCGCTCTCCAGCGCTGCGACCTGGTCCAGTGTGGGGCGGAGGGTGGGGGGTGGGGGGGCGCCTCCAGACCTGGGGGCCGCAGCCGCAGTCTCACTGGGGAGTCAGACCCGCCAGGGCCCACCCACCCCACCCCTACTCTGCTCAAGCAGCCGCCTGCCCGCCCGCCCAGCTGCCCGGGCGCAGTGCCGGGGTGTCTCCTGGGCCCTGGGGCCCTGCT
>NW_004567170.1:170488-171086 GCF_000260355.1 Condylura cristata | reverse complement strand
CAGTTTGGCCACTGAATGTTAGTTTTATTCTCCGGGTGTTTTTCTCGGGGCTTTCATGGTCGTTTTTTCTTTGCCCACGAAGTTGACGTGGTCCCGGTCCACGCGCCTGCACCCCAGGGGCCCAGGGGCTGCCCCGGGGCAGCGGCTGCGGTGGGGTTGAGGGGGCTCTTCCCGCCGGGGTGGTGAGGGTGATCGGTGGCCCCGCAGCTGCAGCCCCTCACCTCAGTCAGGCCAGCTGGGGGCCCTGAGACCCGTGGGCGCAGGGCGGGCGGGGGAGGGCAGGCCACCCCAGCACGGCCCGCTGCGCCCCGCGGCTGCCAGCTTCGGGCAGGGCGACCCTCGGTACTTCCCCGGCCGGCCCCTGGCTCCTCCCGGCCATCCGCTTGGCCGTCGCACTGTTTGGGGTGCCGCGGCCCCGGCTCTCCTGGCCCAGCCCCGTGTCAGGTGGGGCGCTCTAGCTCCCCGCCGCGCTCTTGTGGCCCTGGGGCCCTCCCCGCGGTGGGGCCCGGCCTCTCGGCCGCCCCCACCTCCCCGCACGGTGCTCACCGCGGTGGGGGGTCTCCCACCCCGTGGCTGACGTCCCACGTCTGTGCGGGCC
>NW_004567170.1:169421-169869 GCF_000260355.1 Condylura cristata | reverse complement strand
GCTGGCCGCGCCCCGTGGGGCGCAGCAGGCTTCGGAGCGGCCCCAGGCCGCGGCAGGAAGGACACAGACGCGTCTGGCTTTTATAAAGTCAAGGAAGTTTATTTCCTGAGGTCGTGACACAGGAAGCCAACCAGGCGCACCGCGGGGGCCTGCCTGCTGGACATGCTGGCCGGGCCGCGCCTGACCCCGCTCCCGAGCCCGGGGGCTGACCGCGGCAGCGGCCGGCGGGTGTCGGACCGAGCGGGCAGCAGGCCAGACCCGCCGCGGCGCGGCTGGCTTCGCTGCGAGACCTCGGAGAGGGGCGTCCACGGCAGAGCCCAGCCGCCGGTCAGGTCGGGCAGTCCGGTCAGCGGCTGGCGGCTCGGCCTCTGGTCATTATCGTTTGGGGCCCCAGGGGAGAGTCTTGGGGGCCACCTGCGCTCCAAAGCTGGGAAACTCCTCAGAGCTG
>NW_004567170.1:166966-168069 GCF_000260355.1 Condylura cristata | reverse complement strand
CCGGCCGGGCGGCGCCTACCTCGAGGGCCTCCTTGGCGGCCTCGCACTTCTCCTTGCGGCCCGAGATGGTGACGATGTCGCACCGCCGCGGGGAGCCGGGGTCCCCCTCGCGGGTGTCGCGCCCCTCCCCGGCATCGTCCCCGTTCTCCTGCACGGCCGGCTCTGTGCTGGGTGCTGGACGGGAGGGGAGGGAGGGCCGTGCCCGCTGCTGAGGGGCCCGACCGGGCGGCCGCCCCAGGAGCAGAGGCCCGCGGACGGCTCGCAGGGGCCCCCGAGCGCCGGCGCCGCCCACCTGGGTTCTCCTCTCTGTCCGGGAACTTGATCTGCACGTTGAAGTCGCGCGTGATCTGCTGGATGCGGGAGCCCTTGGGGCCCATGACCGAGCGGTGGAACCGCTGGGGGATGGCGCACTCCAGGGTCACCTGCGCCTCCTGGGCGGGCGGGCAGGCGGGCGGCGGTCAGGCGTCTGGCCGCTGCGCCCCCCCAGGGCCCGGGCCGCGCGCACCCACCAGGTCCTCGACGATCTCCTGCATGCGCCTCTTGGCGGCCTCCACGCAGTCCTTGGCGCCCTTGAGGGTGACCCTGTCGCTCTGCGAGCCGGAGCGCGGGAAGCTGACCATCACGCCGCCGTACTCGTCCGCGATCTCCCGCAGCACCTGGCCCCGCCGGGTCACGAAGTGGCGGTGGTGCCTGGGGTCCACGACCATGCAGTCCTCGACCACGTTGTCCTGCGGGCGGCGCGGTCAGCCCGGCCTGGGGGGGCCCGGGCGTCCCGCCCGCCGCACCGCCGCTCACCAGGCTCTGGATCAGGGCCTCCAGCTCGCGCTGGGCCTCGCGCACGGCCTCCTCCTTGCCCACGATGGTCACCAGGTCCTGCTCCTTGTCCTCGGGGCCCGGGAAGATGACGCGGGCCCCGGTGCTGTCCCGCACCCTGCGGATGGTGCCGCCCCCCTTGCCGATGAGGAACTTGTGGTACTCGGGCTTGGCCCTGATGTCCACCGTGAAGCTCTTGGTTTGCTGCGGAGACCGACCGGGCCTGTCGGCTGCGCCCGGCCCGGCCAGGCAGGGCGAGCCAGGACCCCCGGAAGCGGCAGGGGGCACGG
>NW_004567170.1:163829-164356 GCF_000260355.1 Condylura cristata | reverse complement strand
CAGGGCCTGGCCCAGCTTCTCCGGCTCGCCCCGCAGGATCACGGTCTCCGAGGCGCTGTCCGAGGGCGGGATCTCCACGGACACGCCCGTGCGCTCCAGGATCTCCTGCAGGGAGTTGCCCTTGGGCCCGATGACGTACTTGTGCTGGGACTTCTTCACCTCCACCGCGATGGTCGTGGTCTTCTTCTTCTACGGGAGCGGGGTGGGGGGGCCGAGTGGGCGAGGCCGCCCCCCCGCGCCCCGCAGGCGAGGAGCTGCCCCGGGGCGCCGCCCCGGCCGCTACCTTCTCCTCGTAAATCTTCTTGATGCGCGCCACGGCCTGGGCCAGCTGCTCCTTCTCCCCGGTGAAGACGATCTCGGAGCGGCTGACGCTGGGCGGGGGGATGTTGATGCGGGTCCCGGTCTCCTGCATGATCTCGCCCACCAGCCGGTTGTAGGGCCCGGCGATGAAGGGGTGGAAGGCCTTCTCCACCTCCAGCCGCTCCACGGCGCGCTTGTCCTGGGAGACGCGCGCTGAGCCGGGCCGG
>NW_004567170.1:162156-162808 GCF_000260355.1 Condylura cristata | reverse complement strand
GGCCGGGCCGCACGGGGCGCCCCCACCCCCGCGGCGGGCCGGGCGCCACCTGCGTGATGACGGAGGCCTTGATGGGCCGGATCTTGTTGCCCCAGGCGCCGGCAGGCTCCTGGGCGCTTTCCAGGCAGGCGGCTTTCTCGGGGAGCGGGGGGAAGGCATCCTTGTAGGTCGGAGGGTCGCTCTCCTCTTCCGAGCTCAGAGTGGCGACTGGGCCGCACGTGGGCAGAGACAGCGGGCGGGTGGTCAGCACTCGAGGACGCCCCGGACCCCGGCCCTCTGCTCTGGGGCCGGCGGCCCCGGTCACCGCGCCCAGTGCCGGGACCCCAGCCTGCCCCTCGCCCCTGGGAGAGGCCGGTGCGCCCACCCCCCGGGGGCAGCGCTGGCCCCCGGCGGGTGGGGAGCTGCATGCCCGCCACGGTGCCCAAGGGGCTCAGAGGCGGCAACAGGAGCCGCCCGTCAGCCCGAGGGAGGCCCGCGGTCGGCCCTGGCCGGCGCCTGCGTCCGTGTGGTCGGCTGGCGCCCAGCTCCACAGTGCGGGCAAGGCGCAGGCCGGGCCGCACCGGCAGGAGGAACCTGGTGGGGGTGGCCAAGGCTCATTTGGGTACCGGGGCGCAGGCCACAGGTGCGGGGGAGGGGCGGCGCAGGGGGAGGC
>NW_004567170.1:160607-161630 GCF_000260355.1 Condylura cristata | reverse complement strand
GGAGGCCAGCGGCCCGGCCGCCTGCAGGGAACGGGGGCGGGGGGCGAGAGGGGTTCTCTGCCTTCCCGGCCGGGCAGAGCCCCTGGCTGAGGCAGCACGAGCCCTGAGGCCGGGGGGCGCCAAGGACCCCGCAGGGCGCGGGCAGGGCGCATCTTACCAGCAACACGGTCAGTAGCCAGAGAGTCCGTCCTGAGGCCGCTTGTCAGCCTGCCAGCTTTTCCTGGGGGGACCAGCGGGTCAGTGCCCTGCGCCGCGCACACAGGCCCTTTGACCCCAACCCCAAAAGGTGGGGGCGCGCACCTGGGCTCCGCCCCCCTCTCGGCCCAGCTCCTGGGGCACCAGCTTCACAAGCCACCCCCCCCCCGGCCCCCGACCGTGGGTGCACGCAGCAGGCCCCGAGGCCGGGGCGCCTTGGCTCGCGGGAGGCCGCCCACCGGACAGGAGAGCCGGCCGCACCGGACTGGGGACGACACCCCAAGCCCGCGGCACGGCACACGGACACGGCTGGGAGTCGGCACGCGCCGGGCACCCCGGCCAGGGTCGGGCGCCAGCGCACTGGCAGGCGCAGAGGGCACGTCCGCCTGGCCCCGGGGCCGGCCAGCCCACGCCGCGTCCGTGGGGCCAAGAGGGAGGCCTTCCAGGTCAGGCAGGGCTTGCGCGGCCGGCCAGGCCACCGCCCCGGCTGACCTTCTACCTGGACAGCCTCCCACACCAGGAAGGCCCGGAGCCCCCCCCAGGGGCCCGCAGTCCCGGCGGCCTCAGGCCGGCCCCTGCAGAAAGCAAGGTCCACCCGCTGCCCCCGCGGGCTGTGGGGTGGCCGGTGGCCAGCCTGCCCCCAGCCCGGCCGCCTGCATGGTCTCCCACCCCCACCCCCCCTCAGGGCGGCCCCAGGGGTCCCCAGCCCTCCGCAGGGCCTGGCCTCGGCCTCCGCCCGGCCGGCCGCTGCTGGCCCGGGGCCACAGGAGGTCTCCCGAGGATTTTACTTTTCGCCCCCGCGCGGCTGGCCGGCCGGCCCGGCGCGGG
>NW_004567170.1:158588-159735 GCF_000260355.1 Condylura cristata | reverse complement strand
CCCCCCGGCTCACAGCTCACTCCCGCAGGCCCTCGCCTGCCGGCGCCCCTCAGGGCAGGGTGCCCCCGGTGGGCAGGGGCCCGTGGGTCAGCTGCGGGCTCAGCCCCGGCAGCCCAGGGCCAGACCCAGGGCCCGGCCAAGCGCCTCAGGACACTCCACGGCCCGGGACCAGGCCAGGGCCTCCCAGGAGCAGGGAGGGCAGAGTCGGGCCAGACGTGGCTCCGCCTGCGGTGCCTCGCGGCCCCGAGAGAGCAGCCGGGGAGCAGGGTGACTGGCCGGCAGTGTCCACGGAGGCAGGGCCCAGGCGCCAGGAGGCCAGGACACCGGGTTCCACAGAGCCGGGGGGACACACGGCACCCGCAGCTCGGCCTGTGTGGCCCGGACGTGGCCGGCGTGTTCACCTCAGGCACGGAGCCCCTGGGGTCGGGAGAGAAGCCTCAGGCGCAAGGCAGAGACCCCCAAGGCCCCCAAGAACAGATCACAGAGCAAGAGAAAGAAAAACCCAGGAGGGCAGAGGCCGCTGGCCAGCCCCGGGGCTCAGACCCGCAGTCCCGAGCCCAGAGCCCGCCAGCACGGAGCCGCAGACCGGAGCTCAGAAGCGGTGCTGGGGCCCCGCGGGCGCTGCCCCGGGGCGCGGCAGGCCTCTCCTGGGCCCGCTGCCCCCACTCAGCCTCTGGCGGCCTCTCGATCCTCTCACCGCCCTGCACCTCTGGCCTGCACCCCAGTACCCTGGTTCTGTACGTGTAAGTAAACCTTGGGGGGAAAGGAGGGACGTTTACAAAGCGACCAGCGAGAGGCTAGGGGCAGGCGCAGGTGGGTGGGGGCCCGCGGCCGCCCTGAGTAGACCCGAGACGGGATGGGGCGCCCAGCAGAGAACCCCGGACACAACCCCCACCAGCCCGGGCCACCTAGGGCCACAGTGCGGGGGGCGGGGGGGCAGGAAGGAGGGGAGCCGGAGGTGCACGACAGTCCAGACGGCAGCCCTGGCCGGGGCACGGGGACAGAGGGGACACCCCGAGAGACCGGGGCCGAGCAGCAGCCCAGACCCCACCCTGGCGCCCTGCGAGGCAGAAGCAAACGAGACGGGGAACGAGGACGCCGGCCGCACGGCAGCCGGAGCCGAGCCCCGGGGCAGAGGTCAGGCGGC
>NW_004567170.1:157648-158186 GCF_000260355.1 Condylura cristata | reverse complement strand
GGGCCCGGGGCTGCTCGGCGGAGCGCCAGGCTGGGCCCGCGGCAGCCGACGACTCGGGCGATGAGGCCAACGCCAGTGTCTTGGAGAGGAGGGGCGGGCAGCCCCCCCACACCAGCAGGCGGTGGGCCCCCATCTCCCAGGGAAGCGGCGGCTCCTTTGCCCCGCGGGACTCCCACAAATTATTTTCACATCTCGTTGGCGCTAATTGGGCTCTGGGCCCATCAGGGGCCGGGAACGGCTGCTCCAGCCAATCGGGACCCCCCGGCCGCTGGGCCCCCCCACCGCAGGGCCACCTCCAGGGGCCTGCAGGGCACGGCTTTGCGCCCCACGCGGCGCCTGGGCCCAAGACCAACCCCGAGCAGGCAGAAACCTCAGCCGCGCCCCAGCGCCTGGCGACGGGCGAGGGCCCTGGGGAGGCGGGCTCGGGCGCAGGGGCTGCCCGGGAGCTCACCCCCGGGTGTCCACGACCCGACCGCCCCCCCAGGCCCCTCACCTGGACAAAGCCTGGGGACGGCTCGCAGGAAGGAGGGCAGGGCGC
>NW_004567170.1:156086-157153 GCF_000260355.1 Condylura cristata | reverse complement strand
CATCGGCTCCGCCGCAGGCGGTGCTCCCGCCCTGCCCCTCGGCCTCGGCGAGCCTCCTGTGTCCTCGGCAGCTGTCCTGGCGCTGCAGGAGGCCGACCAGCCCAAGGCACCAGCGGCACCCGAAGACGAGGCCGGCCAGCCCCTGCGAGTCCAGGGGCGAGAAACCAGCTCCCCGCGGGGAGCGCAGGCCGGCCCCTGGGCCGCCGGGGCCGCGGGCCAGCAGACCTCCGGGGAGCCGGTCCTTCTTCCACGCTGCACCTGCCCAGGGCTTCCGCCCCGCCCCAGTGGGGCTGCAGCCGGGCAGCGCATCCCGGCCCCCGCCCCCACCCCACAGGCGGTCACTCGCAGAGGCCCTGGGGCCCTGTCCAAACACGAGGCCGCATCATGTGCCGGCCACACTGACTGCTGCTCCCACTCACGAGGCGCCCTGGGCCGCCCGACCTGGACAGCCCAGAGCCCAGCTCAGGGCCTGGAGGGGCCGGCCCCTACCCACAGCCCGGGGGGACCAGGGCCACCTGCCTTATTGTGCCACACGGCACCCCCTCAGCAAAAGGCCCGGCACCCACTCTGACAACCTCCCTGACCCTGGAGTCCAGCCCCGGCTGTCCACCCCGCGGCTCGAGCGCACCCCAGGACCCAGCAGAGCTACACGGGAAGCACCTGCACAGGTGCCCGAGGCCAGCACAGCCTGCGGGGGGGCGGGGGGACTTGCCAGACTTGACCGCCCTGCCCACAGCCTCCCGGATGCCAGGCCTGGAGGGCCCAGCAGTCTGCCGGGCTGGGGCACAGCGCGGAGTGGCCACCCCCAAAACCAAACCCACAGAGCCTAGCGGAGACCGGCAGAGGAGACCCTGGAAGGGGAGCCCCGAGCCCCCAAGCACCTCGGCCAGCAGAAAGAAGCCTGGGAGCGGAAGGATAGACATGGGGTGCAGAGGCAGCTGGGCGGGCCCAGGGCCAGGAGAGAGGGGCAAAGCCAGGCCAGGAGGGAGGCGGCGCGGTGGCTTCTTGGAAGGTTTGGACACCGGGCAGTGGAGGGGGCCCTGAGCACCAGCAGCCTCGGGCGCGCT
>NW_004567170.1:150723-153666 GCF_000260355.1 Condylura cristata | reverse complement strand
TCAGGGTCCCCTCACCTGAGCGCCCCGCGGGGGGTGCTGTCCTGGTGTTGCTTCAGCCCCCTGCTTGGGGGTGGCACCCCGTGTTGGGTCCAGGCTCCACCAAGGCAGGGGCCAGAGAAGCTGGTCCCCAGACCTGCGGGGGGGGGACGGCCCCCTCGTGCCTTCAGAGTCCAGACCCCCAGGAGGCCTTGGAGCCAGCGCAGACATCCTGCACTTGGGGTGCAGTGCTCCCGCGCTGGCCGCCTCCTTGTGCTCACCTTACGTTTGCGGGGGGGCAGCCTCACCCCAGGCTGGCTGCCCCTCACGCCCCGGCGGCCTCTGGGGCCTGGAGAGGGCTTTGTGCGGGAGGAGCTCGGAGATCGGGACCGTCCCTGAGGTTGGGGTTTGCCCCCGCCGGGCCTGCACCAAGCCTCAGGCGCGGTGGCCCTGGGTTAGGCGGGGGCAAGCTGCTTCCCTGGAAACCGGCAGACCTCTTCCGCCCTCACCCCCTTCCTCTCCGAACCCCTTTCCCCGGGGAGTGGGAGCTACTCAGGCCAGGTTAGGCTGGGGGAGCGGCTGCAGGGAGGCCGTGGCCTGTGGCCTTCAGCTGTCCCCGAGGGCTCCTGCCTTCACCTGTTGCACAGACTGGGGGCTCCCCTCTTCCCGGCACCCCTTCCGTGGGGAAGTGGAGCTGGGGAGGCCAGGCGCCAGGACAAGGGCCTGGGGTGACCCGCCTCTGCGGCCTGGGCCTGAGGTGGCTGGGAGACCGGGCCTAGCCTGCCGCCCCTTGGGGCCTGCCACCAGCTGAGGCCCCGGTGGGGGCCACGGGAAGCCTCTTCCCAGCACCCAGCCCTGGGGGGAGGCAGCTGGGAGGGGACCACTAGAGGAGGTCTGGCTGCCCCGTGTCCCTGAGGGTCAGGTCTGTCCCTGAGGGTCAGGTCGAGCTGAGTCTGGGCTGCTGGGGGGAGGGGGACATGGCCCAGTGCCCTTGGGCCGTCCCCTTGCTGCCTGGGGCCAGCTCCGGCTTCTCTACTTCTCTCTGGAGTCCAGCGAAGCGGCTGGGTACCTGCGAGCCCTCGCCGGCCCTGCCCTTCCGGTCAGCCCCGCTGCGGCGGGACGCTTGGGCAGCGGGCAGGGCTCCGCCCGCGGGGCTGCACCTAGGGTTTCCTGCCTTTGTTTGTGGGGACCCGTAGGGCCGTGTCGAGCCCACCTGCCAGGGGTCCTCCTGGACCATGGCATGGGCCAGTGACCAGGTCGCGCTGGACACCGTGCGGCCCTCTGCCCCAGGGGCCCTGGCGGGGCCCCGCTTTCCTGCACTGGCCTTAACCACGACGGCGCGTGAGCAGTCTGGCTCCTAAAACCAGACCTGGAGTTTCTCTGCTTCTGCAGCCAGAGCCCAGCCCGCGCCCGGCCGGCCTCTGCCTCTCGGGCGCCCAAGCTCAGGTCCAGCCCCGCCTGCGCCACGGCGTGTGGGGCGTGGCGCTGACGGACCCTCTCAAAGGGGCGTCGGCGCCCACAGCTGGCCAGGTGGTTTCTGGGTTCCTCGCGTTCCCGCTACTCTGGCTCCGGCTTCCCTGTGTGGGTCCTCTGCGGGCGATCCTGCGCCTTCCGGCCACCCCGTGCTGGACCCGGCTCCCGGGCCCTCCCGCTCGCCGCCAAGCCAGAGCCCCTGCTGGAGCCTCGGGGCTCACAGGGCTGGGCCTCCCCTCCCCTGGGGAGGCCGCAGGTGGTGGAAGAGGCAATAAAGCCAGAGTGGCCAGCTGGCTGGGGGAGGCTGCACCCGTCCCCGCTTGGTGGCCAGGAGGGCCCTGGGCCGCCCGCTCGCTCCTGGAGAGAAGCCCTGTGCTCCGAGGCGACAGGCCCAGGGCCCCTGAGGGTGCGCGGCAGCGCCCAGGCCTGCGGGCGGCCTGTGTGCCCAGCCACGGGCTGCTCACCACGCGCTTCTCTCCACAGGTCGGCGAGACTCCTGGCCATGTCTAAGGTAAGCAGCGCCCCGCCGGGCCTGCCCATCCTCTCTCTGCCCTGGAGACTGTGCAGCTGGTGCCAGGGCCAGGGCCAGGCGGGTGGGGTCCTGGGCCTGCTGGCCTCTCGCCGGCCTCGGCCAGGCGCAGGAAGGGTGGGCAAGGCCCGGGGAGGGTCCCTGGGCCGGACCACACACGGCCTCCCTTTCCTTCCCCCTGGGCGTCCGGGCACTGTCCCCTCTGACCCGCGGCCAGCTGGGCTGGGGCGGCCATGACCGCGGGCTGCGTTGACCCTCTGCAGCCTGTTCCTCGCCCCACGGGCAGGCAGGCGGGCTCCCGCGGGTAGAGCACCACCCCTGGGACGCGCCCACACTTGTTCCTGCAGCCAGGGCTGTAGTTGGGGTGTCAGCCCGTGCCGAGCTGCCTGCGTCTCTGTGGGCCTGGCTGCTGGGGCCCTTCCGGGCCGCCGCTCCGGCTGAAGCTCCCAGTGCCTGGGCGCCGCCTGCGGTGTGGTGCGGCCGCCCACCAGCCTGCAGGTGGCCCCTGGCAGGCGGGCGCTGCTGGGTGGGGCGGGCCCGGCCCCAGGCCTGGGAGGCTGACGGCGTCTGGGCGGACAGCAGGACCGTTCACTTGCTCGTTTGCTTGTTCTCGATGAAATGTCCTCCAGCAGCAGCCAGCCCAGTTTATAAACCCGGAAACCCCTGGCTATGTCGGCTTCGCGAACCTTCCCAATCAAGTTCACCGGAAGTCCGTGAAGAAAGGCTTCGAGTTCACCCTGATGGTGGTCGGTAAGCCGCGGCGGGTGCCGGGGTGCCGGGGCGCGGGAGGGCCCGTTTGCTGTCAGAGCCGCGTCGTCTGGGGCTTGAAGGGGAAGATTCCCGAGGAGACGTCGCGGGAGAGGAAATCCCATTTTCCCGTCCCCGCGATACTCTCAGTAGGAGTCACTGCTCGCGGGCCGGCGCGGCCCGGGGACCTCAGTCTGCCGGGAGCCACGTGGCCGGGC
>NW_004567170.1:148209-150477 GCF_000260355.1 Condylura cristata | reverse complement strand
GGGGCGGCTCGCGCCGCTGCCCCGAGGCTCCATGGAAACGGCCGTGGGCTGGGCACAGTCCGCGGGGAGCGCCTGGCTTGGGAGCCGTGGGCTGGGCTGCGACGGAGTCCTCGGCGTGGACACGGTGCCGTGGAGCCCATGGAGGACCAGGCCAGGTGCCACGTGTTTGTGGGCCTCGCGGGACGGAGAGTCGCTGCACAGCGGCCTTCCTGGGTGGTTGGGACGGGCTCACCTGCACACTGGAGTCTGTGCCTAGGTGACTGACCCCGGGCACGTTCTCCTGGCCTGCAGAAGTGGACTGGTCAGGGGCATGAGAACCCCGGGCCTCAGGCCTGCCCCCTCTAGGTCTGCTGCTTCAAGACAAGCATCTCGCGGTGCACGAGTGGCCGAGGCCCCTCCTGGGGGGGACATGCTGGGGGGGGTGCAGGTGCATCGAGTCGAGGTAAAGGATGCCGCATCTCCGCCGTCTCCCGTGTCGCCCAGCACATTCTGGGCCGTGAAGTCGCCACGGCTCCACGTCACCTCCCCAGCCCTTGCTGCTTCCCGCCTTCCTGGCGCCCCCTTCCGTGGTGGGCAGGGTGCCTGGAGCCACCCCTCTGCTGGGCTCGTGCCATCACACCGCCCACCCCGGGCACGGCCGGTCGCACCCCATGCCTCAAGGAGACGCCCGTGAGACACGAGTCTGCCAGGGCCTGCCGTCGTGCGTGGTCTCGGGCCGTGGCAGTTCCCACTGAGAGGGCTGCAGAGACCTGCACTGGGGGTGCTACCCGGGCCGGGGGGCCATCCGTCCCGTGGAGGGGAGTGCGATGGCCAGGAGGCGCTCCTCGCAACCCCAGGAACCCGGGGCTGTGAGCCCCAGCAGCGCGGGGAGCTGCTCTCAGTGAGCCGCGAGTCCCGTGCTCCCCGAGGGAAGCAATGGTCCCGTTGCTGAGGGGACTGGACTCGTCCAGACCGAAGGGACGGCGCGCAGCGGCCTCCCACGGCAGCGAGGTGGCCGTGTGGGCTCGGGGGTCACTGCGTGGAGGGCCTGCGGCCTCCCCTCGGCACAGCTGGCTCTGGGGCAGGAAGCCGCCGCCGAGGCCCAAGCAGACCAGTGCAGCAGGCGGGCCGCTGGGCCTGGACACGGGGCGGGGCGCCGTGGACACAGGGGCCGGGCAGGCGGCGGGGCTGGCTGTCCCTCGTCAGGTGGCCGCGAGCCCTGCGTGCCGCAGCGGCGCCCAGCGGTCCTGGAGTTGGGTGCGCGGGGCGGTGTTGCCTGCGGTCGGTCGGGGCTTGTCTGGGGCGGCTGCAGCCTGTCTGGCTCCTGTGCCCGACGCCCCCACGTGCACCCTGGACCGGCCTCCGGCCGGCGCCACAGGACTGGTGCAGGCCAGTCCTGGGTGTGGGAGTGCACGCGTCGCCCGAGAGGCTCCTCGGCGGGCAGAGGAGCGAGGACAGCGGCCGGGGGCCTGGACGGCAGCTGCAAGCCAGTCTCGGGCTGAAGCTGCCGCAGGCCCGTGCCCGCTGCCCGCGCTGCGGGTCTCCGCGTCACCTGCTCTGCCCCCGCTGTCTCCGGGCAGTCTTACCGGGACGGCATCCCGGCTCTCTGCAGAACAGTTTGAGAAGAAAACTAAAAACTAATTCTAAGAAATACGCGAAACGATGCCGTTAGGTGTGGCTGGCTTGGGCGGGCAGACGGGGGTGGGGGCGAGGGGGAGGCCGATTCCAGGGCGCCCGGTGGGTGAGGGTGGGGCCCAGGTGGACCCTGGGCGGGGGCGGCCTCTGGTCACATCCTGCTCAGACGCGGGCTGGCTGCACGGAGCGGGGGTCCCTGGTGAGGGTGCGGGCAGCGGCCTGCCAGGCGGTGCTCTGACCGGCCCGGAGAGGGAGGGCAGCGTCACTGAGGCCTCTTGTCCCCTCCCAAGGGGAATCGGGCCTGGGGAAGTCGACGCTCATCAACAGCTTGTTCCTGACGGACCTGTACCCGGAGAGGGCCATCCCAGGAGCCGCAGGTGCGTCGGGCGGGCGGGGCCTCCCCCTGGGGGCACAGCCCCGGCCCAGCAGGCGGTCCTGGACCTCATTTGGGGGGCTGTCCCCCCTCCTGGGGGCGGGAGGCCTGCCTTTGAGGGAGTCCTTGCGGGAGGGCTTGCCGCATTCCCCTGCAGACTGGCTGAGGGGCCCCGCGATATCCCCCGCAGAGAAAATAGAGAGGACGGTCCAGATTGAGGCGTCCACTGTGGAGATTGAGGAGCGCGGGGTCAAGCTTCGCCTGACAGTGGTGGACACGCC
>NW_004567170.1:117717-118375 GCF_000260355.1 Condylura cristata | reverse complement strand
CGGGGGCCCGTGGAGGCCCTTGTGCAGCTTGCCGTGCGGGCTCGGCCGGATGGTGGGGGGGAAGGTCCAGACGGGGCCCTGCTCCCCGTCCTCGGCGTCCCCGTCGCTGAGGAGGAAGAGGCGTCAGGCCGGCTACCAGGGCCTCTGCCCGCCGGGCAGGGCCGGCCCGCCCCGGGACAGGCCTACGCGTCCGAGTCCTCGGAGCTGGACTCCTCGCCGTGGCCCTCGGACTTCCAGCGCCGGTAGCGGTCGGTGAGCTCGGTGAGGAAGCTGGTCTTCTTGGTGTAGCGCGTGATGAACTTGTGCTTCAGCAGCTCCTTGGCGGTGGGCCGCTGCGGGGAGGGCCGGTCAGGGCGCGCCCGCCCTGGGGAAGGGCCCAGGGCTCCACCCACCCGGAGCGCCCGGGGCCGGGGGCCGGCTCGGGAAGCTTACGAATCGGGGGTCCTTGTTGAGGCAGGCCTCCACGAAGTCCTTGAAGGGCTTGCTGTGCTGGCCCTCCAGCGTGGGCGGGCTGTTCTTGGGGATGAGGAACAGGACGCGCATGGGGTGCAGGTCGGAGTTGGGGGGCTCGCCCTTGGCCAGCTCGATGGCCGTGATCCCCAGCGACCAGATGTCGGCCTGGACAGACAGCCACAGCTGTCGCGGCCGGCCGGGGGCA
>NW_004567170.1:111737-114152 GCF_000260355.1 Condylura cristata | reverse complement strand
TCCCCCTCCCCGGCGCCCACTCCCCCGCATCTCCCTCTCCGATGTCCTCCCTCCCAGCTCCAGCTCCGACCCACCCACCCCTCGCTGGCCCTCTCCCTCTCCCCCGCGCGCACCCACCCTCCTGTCCTGTCCAGTAGCCACAGGCCCAGCCCCCTGCACCTGGGCTTCGGAAGCCCTGGACTGGGTTCACCCAAGGGGACGATTCTGCGGTCCACACCCCTGGGATCGCGAGGGCGGGCACGCACGCGGCCCCTCGTCCCCCCGGGGACTGGAGACCCCTTGGAAGCCTCTGCCGGGGCGCCATGGCCCCCCCAAGGCGGGCACTGGGGGCGGCCCGGAGGCCTGGGGCGGTGCCGGGCAGCCGGGCTGGAGCCTGCGGCCGGCGCAGGTCCCCACAAGGTGATGGCAGTGGCACCCCTTTGCGTTGACAATTTAGAGTGGTCAAGTAGCCATTTTTACAGTCTGTTTCGCCTCAGATAAAGGACACGATGGTGGGCCTCTTGGTCTGGAGCCGCCGGCTGTCCCAGCCACTGCCGCGGGAGTCCAGCCTGGCGGGGAGTGACCCACAGGCGCCCCTCAGTGGACCCGCCTGCCCCGCTCCCTGCCTGTCCTGATGAATCCTCTACCCCCACCGCCGCCCCCGCCTGTGCCCCAGTTCTGTGTGCACAGATAAGTAAATCTCAACAAAGAAGAAAGCCATAAAGCGAAGCTCAGCAGCGTTTTTGAAGTTTGCCTTCAGAAAGACTCCCGAGGCGGGGGAGGCGCTTGCCGGCTGCAGAGCCAGAGACACGAGGGTCAGTGGCCAGACCGGTGCCAGGAGGCCGACACCCCCGCGGACCCACCTGCGCCCCTGGGCCACCGCCCGACAGCGTCAGGTGCACACCCTGCACCTGGGCCAGGCGCTGGCGGGCAGCCCCCTGCCTGGGCAGGGCGGCCTCCAGCCGGCCAGTGTCCCACCGCCCAGTCCTGCCTGGACAGCCCGCAGCCGGCACAAGCTCGTCTCCGCAGCAGGAGGCCGCTGTCCTCTCCAGGAGCAGCCAGGCCTCCCTCGCAAGGACTCCTGCGCCCAGCGGCCTCAGAGACCTGTGGCCACGGTGTGGCCTGAGGGGGTCCTGGGGGAGAGGTCCGCTCTGGGGCGCCACTCGGGCTGACACAAGAGCGGCCTTGCGGGCCGGGGCGCCCATGCCACAGGGCACCTGCAGGGCGGCGGGCCGGCCCCGCACACTGAGAGGGCCCTTTCTTGTTTGCTTTTTGAAGGATTTGTCATTCATGCACACAGACGGGCACAGGCCACAGGGGCAGGGCGATGAGAGTCAGCAGAGAGCGGGGGGCAGACGGGCAGATGGACGAAGCCCACTGCCGGGCGGCTGGCGGAGCACAGCAGAGGGCTGCCACGTGGCGTGGGTCGCCCCGGCCGGGTCGCACCCGTGCCGAAGCGGCTGTGGCAGCTGCACGGCGCTGCGCTTCCCCCGGCCGCACCACCGCGAGGGCCGGTACCGTGCTCCCTGCTCGTAAAACTGAAACCGAAACCAGCGCTTCTGTGGTCAGTAGGAGCCGTCAAGTCGGAGTTAGTGTCGTGAGTGGACGTGGGGCCCCGAGGGGCCTGCTGGCCCACCGCAGCTGCCCTTCCAGGCGTGAGCCTGGCCACCGTGTCTCATCACGGGAAAGCTGGAAGGAGCAAGGGAAGGCCCGGGTGCTGGCTTGCCCGCCGCATTGGTCCCCCATCAGGCACTGGACGGTCGCTGCCACGTGCCCCTTGGGGCCTCGACCTGTCCACCTCTGCACGGGCTGGGAGGTGGCCGGGCCGGGTGGAGCCGCAAAGCCCATGGGGTGGGCTCCTGGGAGGGAGCCTTGAGCCTGGGCCTGCGCGAGTTCCCGAAGGCACCGGCCCCAGGCAGCCGGGAGGCAGGTGGCCGGGGGCGTGCCTGAGGGGCCAGGCTGGTGTCCCTTGCCTGGAGTGGGGGCAGAATTTAGGTGCCTGGACAGCAGCAACCTGGGGTGCCCGTGGGTCCCGAGTGCTCCCTCCGGCCCGGCCCCTAGCCCCGGCTTGTGGGTCTTGGGGTTCTTTTGACGCGGCCCCGGTTTTCAAGTGTGCTTCAGGGCCTGGGTCACCGCCACCGGAAGAGCCGCCGTCCGGCCGCAGGCGGTGGCACCAGAGCGAGGTGGGTGTTTTGTTGGTGCGTCTAGCGGGCCTGGGCAGGGGTGTGGGGTAGGGGCTGCCCAGAACCCCAGGGTGGAGAGCCGCGCTTGGCCGCCTGCCAGGATGGACAGGACCACCCTGTGCTGTGCCCTGGGTGCAGCAGCATCAGTCAGCAGCCTGCCCCCAAGCAGGGTCTCCACCCCAGGCAAAGCCTGTCTGGGTCTATGACACTGGCCAGCCTGGGGGGGATGAGGGGGCTCGGGCTGGGGCCAGGG
>NW_004567170.1:107918-111388 GCF_000260355.1 Condylura cristata | reverse complement strand
TCTCCCCACCTCCTCCCATCCTCTGCTGGGGCCAATGTGGGGTGGCGGGGCTGTGCTGTCCCGGGGCGGGGGACAGCCCAAGCGGGTCTGGGGAACAGAAGGTGCTACGGAGGCTCGGACACGGGAGCGGCAGGTCAGCTTGGCCGGGCTGCAGCCAGTGCGCCTGCTGCGCCCTTTCCTCCCCGAGGCCGAGCGCTAGCCCTGGCCTCCTCCTGCCCTCGCAGCCGGCACCCCTTGGCTCAGCCCGCTTCCTCTGCGGCCTGTCTGCCCTGCGGAGCCGACCCCGCCTCCTGTCCCAAGGACTCGGCGGGGGCCGCGGCCTCTGGGGCCAAGAGTGTCCTTCCCGCTCAGGTTAGCGCCATCCGCAGAGTCCCCTGCCTCGCATGGCGGCTGGTGCGCGGAGCTGGAGTCCTGGCACTCGCGGCTCGGAAGGAGGCCGGCGCGGAGTGATGGCGAGGTGCCTGGGCTCCGGGCGCGCACGCGCGCGCGCGTGTGTGTGTGTGTGTGTGTGTGTGTGTTTTCCCCAACACACAGGGAAAAGCGGAGAGGAGCCACGCGGCTGCTACCTGTTACAGGTGTGAGCTGGCGCTGGGCCAGGGCGGGGCAGGGCTTCTGGACACAGTGGACACAGTGCAGTGGACAGTCTGAGGCATGTGAGGAGACCTGCGCTGCTCAGCTGGGTGCAGGCGCCCCTTGGTCCTCCACCAGCCCCCCTGCACCCCGTGTCCCCGTGGGCAGCAGCACCCTTGAGTCCTCAGTGCAGCCCACTCCGTGCGCCAAGCCTTGCTGTGATGAATCAGGCCAGTCTGGAGCCCCTTGAACCTGACAGCCACATTCCTCTCCAATTCTGGGAAGACCACAGCGCAACGCCCAGGAGAGGACTCAGGGACATACCACCCCACGCCCAGGTGGCAGGAGGCCATGTCGCTGGGGCTGCTCTCCACACCCTGCTAAGCAGAGGCTGGCAGGACAAGAAAACCGGGTCTCCTGTCCTCCCGACTTCTGGCTGCCCTTCCTATGGGGAGCTTGGCTGGGGCAGGTGGGCCCCTGACACTTTACCTGGAGGAGGAGCTGCTGTCCAGCAGCGCTGAGCGGACTGCCCAGGTCCAGGCCAACGGCTGGCATGTCCGTTAAACCACAGTCCTCAGAGAGAAGAGGTGCTGCCCAAATGCAGAGCTGGACACTAGCCGAAGCAGTCACTGGGTGCTGGGTTGCAGGGGAAGTGGACACAGCGGAGGTGTCCGGGGGACGGGGGGCAGGAGCCTGGTGGCCTCTGGGTTCGTCTGGAGCGTGTGGAGGGCAGGAGGGGAATCCAGCAGAGGGAGGGGTCTCTACACCGAGCACTGCCTGGCCACGGCGTCTCTGGCAAGGGGCAGAGATGGCATCACTGGCCCTAGGTGGTAGCAGTCACCCTCCCGGCCCTCTGCAGGGCTAGCTCAGGGAGGTGGTCCCCAGCCCGGGTCTCGGCCGCGTCCAGCCAACACCGAGCCCGTGCACACACACCCTCTGCAACCTCAAGAAGAATGAACTGCTGCGGACAATAAGCGGGAGGGCAGGCCCTGCAGGGCCACGGCCCCAGAGCCTGGAGGTCCCGGCGACATCACTGTGGCCACGGGGTCACTGTGCCACCCCTGGCAGCTCTGGGGAGCAGGACCCAGCCAGCCTCTGTCCCTGGCCTCTCCCAAAAGACAGCGAGGACCTGGCCGCGCACTGTGGCCCAGCCCAGACCCGCACGCTGCTGCCTGTGTTCCTGTTCTGGGGGAGCAGAGTGGTTTGTCCGGGAGCCCCGGCTAGCCTGCACACCCGCTGGCAGCCATGCCTCTGGGGCTCTCTGAACCACTCAAGGGAGATGAAGTGTTGGGGTCCCCATCTCCCTCTCTGCCGCAGCGCCCACCCACTCCCTGCACTGGGCAAAGCCCCATCCTGAACCTCCTACCAAAAGTCAGGATTCTCCCCCCACCGAAGCCTCTGGCCTCCTTCCCAGTGGATGTGTCAGGATTCTAGGGCCCCCTCTGTCTGGCCGCTGGCCGGTGGCCGCTGGCCGCTGGTTCTCCACCACTGTCTGGAGCAGCCCTGCTACTGCGATTGTCCAAGACCAGGGACATCCCAGACCAGAGAAAGGGCCAGGAGGATGAAGGAAAGGCTGAGAATAAATCTGTCCCCCTAAAAACTCAGGGCTCAGGGACCCACTGAAAGATAGGGCCCCCCACTGAGCATCCTGCTCCGCCCACCAATGACCAGCTCCAGTCCCCACTAGCCCCGCCCAATTCCGGCCCATCACCACTGGCCCCGCCCCACGAGGCCCTGACCCTGCCCACACCCCGCTAACCCCGCCCAACGGGGCCCTGGCCCCGCCCAGCGCCCTGGCCCCACCCTGCCCTGGCCCGGCTCCTGTCCTGCCTCCCCACCTGCTGGCTCAGAGCAGCTCTGCGCCCTGTGGGGGGCACCCCCGCCCCTCTCCTCCCACCGGCAGGGCCACCAGGGTGGTGGCCAGACCCCGGAGACTAGGGCTGGGGCCTGTGCTTGCTGGTGCGGGCCCCTTCCCCGCTGGTGCATTGCCCAGTGGTGCCTAGTCGGGGACCCCGCCCACCTCTGCGCCTTCAGGGAGTGGTGTCACTCGTCGGGGATCCCTCCACACTCCAAATTGTGGCCCACACAACTGCCTTGTGCAGGCCTCCATGGAAGTCCAGGGCTCCTTGGTCACCTTCCAGGGGGCTCCTGGGCACCTCTCGTGCAGCCGGGAGCCTGCGGTGTCCTGCCCAACACCCTGGGCCTGCAGGTGTAGACAGGGCACCCGGGGGGGCCCAAGGGGAGCGAGGCGTTGGGGAAGGGGGCTGCTCTCCCAGGTACCCATGGCCCGGGCTCACGCCAGCCTGGCCAGTGCAGGCCGAGAAGCCTCCTGGAAGCAGCCAGGACACCCGCCGCAGGCCCTACCGGGCAGCCTGAGAGCTGCAAGGGAGAGCAAGAATTCTACAGGCAGAAAATCAGGGCTAAGGGGGACTGGAGGAATGTCCAGCTTGGGGCGGGGGCTGGGGCTGGGCCTCCTAGACTGGAAGAAAGAGGCCTCCAGCCTGACGGGCTTTCTAAGGTCCTCACAGGTCTGAGGGCTCCAGACTGCTGTGGAAAGCACTGGGGCCTTCTAGCCCTCGCGCCATCCACACAGCCGGGGCGGCTTCCGTCTGAGCCAAAATGCGGGGAGTGGGTCTAGCCAGGGCTGCAGCCACGGACTGACCCGCCACTCGGTTTGGCCTCCGTTGTGCCTGGCTTCTCCCTCCCACGCTGATGTCAGGACCCCCCAACCCTGCTCTGGGGCGGGAAGCCCCGCAGCTGGCGCTGCGGGGGGCTGTGGGTCCGCAGGCTGGGACGGCAGTGAGGCGCTCTCTCTCTAGGGGGCAGGGCCAGCCCTCCCTGGCCAGGTGCACCCCAGGGTTCACCCCCACAGCTCACAGTCTGGCTCTGTTGGTCCCTTG
>NW_004567170.1:105759-106987 GCF_000260355.1 Condylura cristata | reverse complement strand
CCGGCCTCACTCAACATTCCAGGGGGCATCAGGTCTACGCATCTCTTCAAAGACCCACTTTCAGCTTTGTGGATTTTCTCTGATTCTTTGTTTTTATTAATCTCACCTAGGAGTTTAATTGGTTGTTATTTTTCTAGTTTCTCCAGTTGGGCCACAGAGCATAATGTTTTAATTTTTCTTCTAAAGCTACTAATTTTCCTCAAAGCTCTGCTTTATCTGCATCCCACTGCTGATGTCACATTTCACTGTTGTTCACTTAAAATATTGTTCAGCCGCCCTTGTAGACATCATCTGACCCATCGGTTATACCTGTGTGTTTGGCTTCTGAGCACTTCGAGATTCCGGTTTTCCTGTTATTGGATTTCGGTTTAATTTAGGGAACACACAGGATTTAAGCCCTCCGGAGTCTGCGCTACTTTGTGACCCCTTTTGATGAACACCCCACGTGCACGTAGGGACACGTGTCCCAGGCTGCCGAGTGTGGTCTGTGTCTGCGTTAGCGCATGTGGCCACTTCCCTGTTGTGAGCCGTGTGATGCTGGCTCCAAGGCAGAGAAACGGACGGCGGCGTCTAGGTGGGTCCTCGCATATCTTGAATCACGGGGACCCTTCTCCGGCTCAGTGGGGGAAGTGACGATGAAGCCGGGCCCACGGTGGGAGGCGGGCGAGCCACCCCGCACCGCCCTGGGGATGCCCAGGCGGCTGGAGGCGGCTGGAGGCATGACAGCCTCCAGCTCCGCTGGAGAGACCTGGCGGGCTCCGGGCCAACAGCTCCAGCCGCGAGGGAAAGCACTGGCGGCTGGACGCCCTGAGAACCCTGGGCGCGGGGCACGGTGCCACTGCAAGGGTGCAGCGATGGCGCAAGGCCATGCCCGGCCTGGGGGGGCAGGGGTCAGTCTCAGCACTGTCACCAGGCTGAACCGCGCGCCTGCATCCTGAGTCTACCCCACCGGGAACCACCCACAGGACACAGCGGACCCCTCCCATGTGTCCGCTGCCCCTCAGCAGTGGACCTGCCTGCTCTGCTCCCCACGCTGTCTCTGGGGACTCCTCTCACCCCACCTCTGGCCTGCACCCAGCTCTCCTGCGCATAAATAAGTAAAAACAAACCTTTAGAACCAACCACAAGGCCGTGTGTCAGACCAGGGGCCCAGAGGCGACAGGGCGCCTCTCCCAGGCAGTGAGGAAACGGGCCGCGGGGACGCCAGGCGGCGGCGGGGCTGGGCGCG
>NW_004567170.1:103666-104326 GCF_000260355.1 Condylura cristata | reverse complement strand
CCCCCCGGGCTTCCTGACTCAAGACTGCCCTGGTGTTGGGAGGCTGCAGGCTCATCCTGGAATAGGGGGTGCCCTGGGGCACGCGTTTCTAAGGCCACACACAGCCCTACTCCACTTCTAAAGTGGGGACCCCACAGAGGGGTCCCGCAGTGGCCTGGACGCCCCTCGCCCCAGGGGCCCGGCCCTGGAACATCCTGCGTGCAGAGGGGCGCGGGGTGGCAGCCAGCTGGGACCCCTGTCCAGGCGGCTCCGCAGGCGGGGGGGGGCTGGCCAGCTTCTGGGGTGGAGGAGCACCCTGTGAAGCCCCGAGTCCGTCCTGTGGGGTGGCCCAGACCCCGGGGGCCAGCCCGGGGCGGCTGGGGACGTGGCGCCCACCTGCACCGGCAGCGGGGAGCCGTGGGAGGCTGGGGTGCGCCCAGGCCTCTGGTCGCCTGCTGGCCGGTGCCGGCCACCGCCTCGGGCTCGGGCTGCTCTTCCCGGGGACCTCGCCCGGCCGTGCTGTGCGTCCCTCTGCCCCGTGACCACCTTCCAGCCTCTTCCTGCCCCCGCCCAGCCCTGGCAACTGGCTGCATGCCGTGCCCAGCCCCTGCTCACAGCCAGGCCCCCCATGCCTGCTGTGGGCTCCAGGCCCGGCCCCCTCGGCTCAGAAGCCCAGCGCCA